>NC_030821.1:9524709-9797209 GCF_001704415.2 Capra hircus | reverse complement strand
ATGAGACTGTGTGTGACAGGGCCACCTGTCTTATTTTTTTTTGTTTTTCTTAACTTTTTTTTTTTTTCTTAATGTGTAGGTGCATGTCTTGGGGATTTTAAAAAAATTTCAAGGCTGGTTTTCTTATGCAAAGCATGCCTACGTCTGGAATACTTAGGGAAAGAAAGCGACTCCATGTTGTCCGAATTCCTCAAGGGACAGAAAAAAAAAATTGGAGACTGTCGAAATGCAGATTTGAAGTAATTTTTTTTTAATATTATTTTGGGTTCTGCGACATTATTGTGAAAAATTAAAGTTGTTGTGCAATACTTAATTCAGACATGTACCACAAGTTAATGGTAGACTAACACTGGGGGGGCGGGGTCTAGGCATCATGCTTTTGTCAGCATACTCTTGAGCTTTGAAGTCTACTATGTCTGAACTGTGGTTTCTTGTTTATCCTTTTTTTTTTCCTTAGTTGGACTGTAATGTATGGTCTGTCAACCTGTGAATCTTTAAAGTATGATTCAGGTATTGTTGTATTCTTTACTGTGTAATAAAAAAAGTTTAAAAAAACCTCTTCTCTCGCCTCCCTTATCATCAGTGTGTGCCACTGGCTGTCCACACAGTGGCTCTGGTCTGAGTGTCTGTCTTCATCCTCCCTGCTACTGAAGCACATTGGTAGGGTTTATTCAGCCCACAGAGCACACCTCTGTAACAGGAATTGGCTCATCCGTGGTTGATGAATAGGCCATGATGTCAGAATAGTGCCAACATCAAGGTGGTTCAAGGGGATGGTACCCAGGCAGGAGGAGTTGGAAGAACGGGAAGAGAACTGCAACCTTCCAGATGAAAGGAGCATTTGGTTGGCTTAGTTGAGCTGCTGCATAGGCACCTCAAGGCCTTTTGGCTGCCTTTTGACAAAATTAGAAATGAGTTGCCTGCTCCTGGTTCAACTGCCAGAAAGGGGCATCCCAACGCTGTGAAGCTCTGACTCATAAGTGCTAGCTCATCCTGCCAACGTGAGTGGCAGAGCCACTGATGCAGAGCTTGCTTCCACCTATCTTGTTCATTATCCTCTGAGATCTGCCATCCTCTCTCCTCATCTTTTTGTATATTGTTAAACATCCTCTGTGGCAAGTCTCTGCCTTTGCTGGGAGGTCTGAAGTGTTCCCTCTACTAACGTGTGTTTTTTTTTCATGCTCTAGTTACAAACTCAAGGTTTGAAGCCCTGACTCTTCTCCCTGCAGCCCATGAATCCTGTAAAGGTTTAATATAATTTTCAAATCACAGGATTTGGGGATTTAAAAAAAAAAATAATCTATGTACTGTGTTGTAGTAGGACTTTCTCTTCCCTCAACTTTCTCAAAGGGTTCTCAACTTGGTGGGCTGAAGAATAGTTGCAAAGAACAAGAGGACAGAGCCCATGAAGAGCCTGTGTCTGGAGAGAGTGAGTACTGGTGAAGCAGAGGGCGGCTTGAGACTGGCCGTTCAGCTTCCTCCCTGTGTCAGCTGGGTCCTTGTCCCAAGACCTGGCTTCTCTAACTTGTCTTCCTGGGATATGTGCCTTTGTTCACATTTCTTTCTTCAGAAACACACAAGGAAAATAATGCAAAAAAAAATTGTTTTAATCAGTAATGGACACCTCCCCTACAATTGTGATAGGTAGGGTCAGATACTTAACATAACAGTTAATGATTTATTTTTGCAAAAGACAAGGAACCCTGACCTAAGGTGCCTACCCTATAATGTGTTAATTTTTTTTTTTTTCTCTTAAAAACAGCGCAGGATAGCAACCCGTAGGTAAGAACAGAAATGAGACTCATTGAAGTAGTTCCCTTATAAACAATTCTTGAAAACAACATCTGTGACATTTTCATGCAAGTGGATATGTTAGACAAACGGCGAATGCTTTGTAATTTATACGAAAGACGTGAGCAAAATCTCGAGACTTCTAGGTAGTAGACATCATTTTTTTAAGATGTGTTAATGATGTATTTGATAATATAAAAATATGTCTGCCATGAAAGAACATTACAGCCATTTTTTTCTGGAATGGAATGGGAAGGAATAAGCAAAGGAGTTTGTTCTGTATGGGTGTCTATACCCTTAATCCAAAGTGAATAAATAAAGTTGTGTTTGCTCAAAGCTGTTGCTCGTCAGTCTGTTCTCAGTCATACTAGGGAAACTGAGTCAGACAAATACAGAAACTGTTTCTTCCCATCTCCCCACCTTTCCATCCATAAAACCACAGATGTAGGACCAAGGTACTGTGGTCATTTGCTTTTGGAATTTCCAGATTCAGATAACATTTTTGAAAACTCTTCAAGAATATACATGGGGAGTCTATGAGAACTCAAGATCAGTACAATCATCTATTTTACTATAATAAAAATAATATTTGAATGTGGAGAAAACTTACAATGGGTAAGAGAAGGAGTATATGCTCTTAGGTTGCAATGTTCTTTGTGTTGGAGTTCTGTATTCCATTGTCAAGAAAGGGATAAATTACACACTGAGAATTTGAGACAGTGAGGACATGGCTGCCTGGATGCCATGTAGGTCCCCACGTAAGTCAGTGGCAACTGGAGCCCTTTTTGGTGCCTACTGTGGAGCCCAGCACCGAGTTGAAAGTGAAATTGAAGTTGCTTAGTCGTGTCTGACTCTTTCCGACCCCTTGGACTGTAGCCAACCAAGCTCCTCTATCCATGGGATTTTCCAGGCAAGAATATGGAGTGGGTCACCATTTCCTTCTCCAGAGGATCTTCCCGACCCAGGGATCGAACCCAGTTCTCCCGCATTGCAGGCAGATGCTTTAACCTCTGAGCCACTAGGGAAGCTCCAGCACCCAGTTAGCACTCAATAAATACAACTGAGTTTGCAGCTAGAATAATGTACCAGTTTTCCCAGAAATGAACAAATTGGCTGGGGGAACAGAAAGCAAGAGGAAATGATTTAATCAGCTTGAGGAATAGTTTGAAAAGGAAGAGATGAAGTCATAGGCAACTTGCTTGGATGGTGATAAAGAGGCAGTGCCTTGCTTTTCACCTCCCTCTGCAGTTATCATTATTACTATTTACCCGATTCCTGTACTTTGCAAGTGCAGCAACCCACCTGCCAATGCAGGAGGCTCAAGAGATGCGGGTTGGATCCCTGGGTCAGGAAGATCCCCTGGAGAAGGAAATGGCAACGCGCTCCAGTATTCTTGCCTGGGAAATCCTGTGGACAGAGGAGCCCGGCAGGCTATAGTCTGTGGGGTCGCAAAGAGTTGGACACGACTGAGCACACGCCGGCTGCATGATTCCTGGCAGATCCCTACAACATGGATACGTGAGAAAAATACAAACAGTATAGGGGAAGAAACATGGTGGGCCTGAGGATGGCAACGCCATTAATTCGGATGGCCAAGGAAAGAAGTGATATTTAAGACGAAACATAGGTATAGATAGGCACCTGAAGATCTCAGGGGCGTGCACGCCAGGCAGAAGGACGTGAGTGAAGGCTTGTAGGCGGAGAGCTCAAGGAACCGTCAGTAGTGGCGTCTAAGAGGACAGTGTGGCTGCTGTCAAGTTAAGCAGGAAGCAGGTTTACAAGGCCCCATGGGCTACAGGTGACATTTTGTTCCCTGGGCCCCACTGCTGGCTTGTAGAATCTTACAGCCAGACATGCAGCCACATGTAGGGACCACTCATAGTGAGAATGTGAAGTGAAAGGGAAAGTCACTCAGTCCTGTCTGACTCTGCGACCCCATGGACTATACAGTCCGTGGAATTCTCCAGGCCAGAATACCAGAGTGGGTAGCCTTTCCCTTCTCCAGGAGATTTTCCCAGGCCAGGAATAGAACCCAGGTCTTCCACATCGCAGGTGGATTCTTTACCAGGTGAGCCACCAGGGAAGCCCAGTGATAATGAAGCCCTGTTTGTTGGAGAACTAAGCCTGCCTGACCAGATGGTTGGGCAGGCAGCTGGTCATCTTAGAGCAGGGAGCAGAGGGAGCAACAGTCTCCAAATCAGCTCATAACTCATTCTGAGGGAACTTTCATTTGCTTCAGGAAATTTTCTCAAGATGAGCTACAGAAGAGTGAGGACAGAGAGACGCCAGAGAAAGAGGGCGTGATGGCACTCTGATCGGAATGTGTCTCCCCTCCAAATTCGTCTGTTGAACCCTAATATCAAAGATGACAGTATTATAAGGTTGGAGGGAGTGGGTAGGAGGTGATTTGATCGTGAGGGTGAGTGAAATGCTCATGAATGAAATTAGTGCATTTATAAAAGAGACCCCACAGAGATCCACCATGTGAGGACGTGATGAAAAGTCTGTGTCCCAGAAGAGGAACAGCCCCCATCCTTGCTGGTATCCTCATCTCAGACTTCCAGGCTCCAGAGCCATGAACAATACATTTCTGTTCAAAAACTACCCGATCTGTGGTGTTCTGTTGCAGCAGCCTGAATGAACCAAGACAGAAGGAGGCAACGTTCTTGGCAGAGGTGACTCCATGAGTACAAGCATAGAAGCCGAAAAAGCAACATGGCGTGTCTGTGAAGGAACACAGCCATGAATTTTGCTGAAACAAGGCAGTGGTGCGTTTTTTGTTTTTCAGAGAGAGGCAAAGCTTTACAGTAATAGCCTTTCTCAGGAAACTGATGAAGGCTTGCCTTTCCTGTGTGCAGATAATAAATAAATACATTATTGATTCTTGGCTTCCTTGCAAGTGAGGTCACCATTTTCTCTGCCAAAGAGAAAGATTTTTGTTTTCCTAATTAAACTTGTCTTCAATGGTGTATACTGCTATTTTGGCTTCCCTGGTGTCTCGGTGGTAATGAATCTGCCTGCTAGTTTAGGAAACAGGGATTTGATCCCTGGGTCAAGAAAATCCTCTAGAGAAGGCAATGGAAAACTGCTCCAGTATTCTTGCCTTGGAAATCCCATGAACAGAGGAACCTGGTGGGCTGGAGTCCATAGGGTCGCAAAGAGGCGGACATGACTTAGCTACTAAACAATAATACTGCCATTTAAAACCCATCTTCTGGAGGTGTGATGAGGGATAGATATTCTACAAAAAAAAAAAAAAACCACAAACAATGGCAGTCTTTTAAAATGCCCCTTATTACGACTGTGTATTTTACTAACAAAATAACAGACCATAAAATTAAGGCAAGTACAAACCACCTCTTTTGATGGCAAATAGTACTTTCTCTTTGCTCTGTTAGCAAAAACTTTGAAAAATCTTAGCAGCAACTTTTTCCTACTGTCCTACCATTTAATGTGTTCCCTAAAAAGTAGGCATAAAGTAATAACTATCATTTTTTTGTGGAATTAAATGGAATATAAAGAATACAAACATACATATACATATGTAAGCACACACATATACATATGTATGCATGCATATGCTATATATACATGTTTGTGTCCCTTGTGATTACTACCTACTTTTATGAAATAGTCTTACCACATTATCACCTAAGTTTATTTCAGTAACTTGGTAATCTATGGTTCTGAAACAAACATATTAAGTTGAATTCAAATGTGCTTATACAAGGTCTGAGATTGATAACCCAAGGCTGAAATAGGAACTACTCGTAAAACAGTTGCAGCTTAATCTACAAGTTACTCAGCATTTCTTAAAACATGTTCTTTGGAACAATTGTTCCAGAAGTCAGGAATAGGCAACTTATGGGGAAAAAATCTAAAAAGTGTTCAATGATCAACCCATGGTTAATGTTATAATTTCTATGCCCTAAGCGATCTGAAAAGTCTAGCTCTGGAATGATCAGGTAGTTTTGTGTACTCCGATATTTCCCAAACTTTATATGAATACTTTCATAAAGCTCTGATTCATATAAGCTTCTGTAAAACATTTTTTCCTCTCATTTGTCACATTTATTATAAACAAGCCCTTGCATCTTATCAATCCCTCCCCTTGTATATATTTTGTTTACAAAGGTCAGCTCTTTATCATCCATAACTGCACACCTAAATGACCAGTCTTCCCCAAGTTCAACTTTTAACAAAATTAAACTACAAATGGCTATTCAATTGTCTTCGGAATAAAGACTGAACACCATGGTCTGGATTCCAGGCCCTTCGTCACTAGTCTCCCTCCCTCCTCTCTACCTCTAGATTACACTACTATCCTTGACTAGTCTCCTTACCAGCTATATTTATTTGTTTGTGACTAAATTAGCTATCCTCTGCTGTGGTCTGTACTCGGGTTGGAAAAGGATTTCCAGAAACATTTCAGAAAGTAGGGAGTTTATTAAGAACAGAGAGCAGACATAATCGGAGCACTACAAGCACAGTGGGCCAGCCCCCTGACTGCTCAGGGGGAGTCAGTGCTTTGAGTATGTTAGCAGCCAATTTGGGGGTTTCCCTGGTGGCTCAGGTGGTAAAGAATCTGCTTGTGATATGGGAGACCTGGATTCGATCTCTGAGTCTAGAAGATTCTCTGGAGAAGGGCATGGCACCCCACTCCAGTATTCTTGCCTGGAGAATCCCCATGGACAGAGGAGCCTGGTGGGCTACAGTCCATGGGGTCACAGAGTCAGACACGACTAAGCCCAGCACAGCACAGCCCATTTTTACTGTCTCAAGACAGAAAATTCCTACAGAAGGGTGGCATTGCACGATTGATTGAGAAGCTATTAAAAAGCAGAGACATTACTTTGCCAACAAAGGTCCGTCTAGTCAAAGCTATGGTTTTTCCAGTAGTCATGTGTGGATGTGAGAGCTGGACTGTGAAGAAGGCTGAGCACCGAAGGATTGATGCTTTTGAACTGTGGTGTTGGAGAAGACTCTTGAGAGTCCCTTGGACTGCAAGGAGATCCAACCAGTCCATCCTAAAGCAGATCAGTCCTGGGTGTTCATTAGAAGGACTGATGGTGAAGCGGAAACTCCAATACTTTGGCCACCTGATGCAAAGAACTGACTCATTTGAAAAACCCTGATGCTGGAAAAGATTGAAGGTAGGAGGAGAAGGGGACGACAGAGGATGAGATGGTTGAATCGCATCACCGACTCAATGGATGTGAGTTTGAGTAAGCTCTGGAAGTTGGTGATGGACAGGGAGGCGTGCCGTGCTGTAGTCCATGGGGAGGCAAAGAGTCAGACACGACTGAGGAACTGAACTGAACTGAACTGAGGAGCTATAGGGCAAGTCCTGGGGTGGGCATTTTTACTGAACGTGGGGTCAGGGAGCTGTCCAATAAGGATTAGGGGGGTCTTGGCAGCAGCTACTG
Source organism: Capra hircus (assembly GCF_001704415.2). Taxonomy (NCBI): domain Eukaryota; kingdom Metazoa; phylum Chordata; class Mammalia; order Artiodactyla; family Bovidae; genus Capra; species Capra hircus. Next base: position 9,789,992 of record NC_030821.1, on the reverse strand, counting down.
TGGGGCTCAGTCTGTCCTGGAGATGACTGCCCCTGTGGCCTTGGCATAGCGTGCCACATCTGCTTCCTGCCTCTGTGCCTTTGCCCACCCCCTTTCCTGGAGAGAGCTCTCAGTGGGCTTCTAGTGCAAAGAGTCCCTGCTGGCTCCCTGCCCTTACTTCATTCTCTTCTGTAACACAGACAAGATCACTTCCTTTTCATTCATGAACTCTTCACACTTAGGTCTGTTCTGCTTCTTCCACGACGGTAGTTGGAAAGTTAACAGAGTGGTTAAAAATAGCATAGGGCTGGAGTTAGGGCTGCCCCGGTGGCTCAGTGGTAAAGAATCCGCCTGCAGTGTAGGAGGTGCAGGAGCTGCATGTTTGATCCCTGGGTCGGGGAGATCCCCTGGAGGAGGGCACGGCAGCCCATTCCAGTATTGTTGCCTGGAGAATCCCATGGACAGAGGAGCCTGGAAGCCTCCAGTCCGTAGGATTACACAGAGTCAGACACGACTGAAGTGACCTAGCACAGCACTGGACAGGAATAGACACATAGCCCCAAGTGGACATCTGGCAACAGGGAAGAACTGTATGGAAAAGAATGGAGTCTGTCCATCCACACCTCTGGGCCCTCAGCTGACGCCAGTCCCTGAATGGTCACAGAACTCGAAGATCCAGGATAGACCAGGTGGTACTGCACCAGTTTACATTCTCACAGCAGGCACAAGACACCTTCCCCAACATTGCTATCTTTTCTCTTTTAGTTAATAGACATTCTAACAAGTGTGAGGTAATATCTCATTGTAGTTTTGACTTGCATTACCCTGATGATTCATGATACTGAACATCCTTTCATGTGCTTGTTAATAATATGTCTTAAAAGATCCTTTCAGATCTTCTGCCTGTTTTTAAATCATTTTTTGCTATTAATTTATGCTATTTCTTTATAGATTTTAGATATTAGACTATTAACCCTTTATCAGATATATGATTTGCAAATATTTTCTCCTATTCAGTAGGTTGTCTTTTTATTTTGTTGATAGCTTCCTTTGCTGTACAGAAATTTTTAGTTTAAAAATCCCTTGCGTATTTTTGCTTTGGATAGTATTATTAAAATAATACTATTTATTTGTATAGTTACCATTATATAGCAGAAAATATTGATGTGTAGAAGGTTTTGCAATGGCCTAAGGTCACACAGCTAATAAATTTGAAGTCAGGATTTTAATCCAGGTCATCTCACTCCAAAGCCTGTGCTTGTAACTGCTTTGCGTGTGTGTGTGCTGCAAATGTTAAGGATTATTCTAGTTCTAAAATAAGGTTCTATGGCAGTAACACTGCTGCTGCTGCTGCTAAGTTGCTTCAGTCGTGTCCGACTCTGTGTGACCCCACAGACGGCAGCCCACCAGGCTCCCCCCGTCCCTGGGATTCTCCAGGCAAGAACACTGGAGTGGGTTGCCATTTCCTTCTCCTATGTAGGAAAGTGAAAAGTGAAAGTGAAGTCACTCAGTTGTGTCCGACTCTTCGAGACCCCAGGGACTGCAGCCCACCAGGCTCCTCCATCCATGGGATTTTCCAGGCAAGAGTACTGGAGTGGGGTGCCATCACCTTCTCCGTGTCACTAATGCAGTTAAATGCTATTCTTTATTTGGGTTTTAAATGTTTAGAGAAAAAAAACATGCTATGATTTGGAGGGAACAGATGTATACTTCATTCCTCTCTTGTGGCGTGAATAAGGGAGCACTCTTTATAGGTATGATCATGCTCTTTATTCCCCCCTTGGAAGAACGAAGTGGCTCTTTGCAAAGCAACGGAGTAAGAATGTATTATGCCCCAATTGGGTGGCATGCGTGCCATTAGAAGGAAAAAGATCCATACTCTAAGTCACTCTCTCTCCATAGTAAAATGTTCTTGTGGCTTAATTAAGGAAGCGAGAACATGAGAGTTCAATAAGAGTCAGAGTCTGTCCTGTTGTTCAGTGTCTGAATGGATTTTCACACCTGATTTCCATCTGCAGATGTAATCAGCAAGAATGAAGAGGTTTGCAAAGAGACCCCTTGTAAAGTTCAAGGAAGCAGCACTCCAGATATTTTGGTTAGTGCTGAGAGTTACAGAGCAAATCAATATTTCTCATCATTTCTACCAGGAGTATTAATCAATATGATCAATATGACTACTTAAGAAACAATACTTGGACACAAACATCAGAAAGGGAGAGGGATACTGAGCACTATATGTTAACTAGCTTTTGGACTTAGGAGAAGCAATGTCACAGTCAAAGTGATATATAGTTGCTATAATCATGATATGGGTTTTTGAGGCCGGTTTGCACATGTGTGGCAGTTAAAAAGGGTATAAAATTGATTCTCTAAAGCAAACCTTCTAGAAATGATACATCGAATCATGGCTGGTTGAAAACCCATACTGTCCAATGCATCATTCTTCCCAGTTACTAAGTAGTTGCTTGTGCATTCTGTTTAATCTAAATAAGTAAAATTCATTTTTTTTTCCTACTACCAGTTGAAAGAATTAGTTCAACAAATATGAATTTCTAACCTCTGTGTTAAAGGAGGGGGGCTATAATTGGAAAAATTTTGAATGAGACATAATCAACAGTTTCATGGAATTGTAAGGTAGTGAGGTGATAAAGCTACTGGTAGAGCCAGGATTCTAACCAAATGTGTTAGCTGTCAAAACTTAGTTGCCTTAAACACCATCTAAGAGTACTTCCTAAGTCCATTAGAAACGAGAATAGCAGAGCATGAAGGAGAGATATCAGGCACTCCAGAAGTCGTAATGCAGATGTCCCAGGGATGACATGCATGCACGCAGAGTCCGCTGTGTTAATAGCCAAATCCATGCTCAGAAGGGCCTCTACTGAAGAGGTTTAGTGTGCAATTTGTGGATTGTTCTTGCCCGTGAGTCTTTAAACCTCCTGAAATTTTCCATTAGTTTTCTAACACTTTACAATAAACTATTTTTCTACTTTAACTCATGTGGGTCGTGTTGCTTGTAAACGAGATCTTTGGTGATAGATGTAAACTTCAAAGTGATCATTTTCACCAGGTTCAGGATTCAGGAACCTCAAGTACAATGAGTCATATCAAGCAGTAGGCATCCTCTGAAGTGATAAAATAGGTTAAACTGATTCTGTGATTGTCTAGAAAGAGGATGAGTGAGAACTGAGCCAGTACATCATGATGCTTAATGGTGTAGGTGTTGCAACCAAACAAAGTTAGATTTGAATCCTAGCTCTATTATTTATTAACTGACTGATCTTGATCCTGTTATTCAGTTGTTTAGATTTTCACTTTTATGATCTGTATATAGTGACTACAAAATTACAGTTTGCTTAGCATATGAAGAGTATGCAGTCCTTATGGTGCCATATGTAGCTATTCACTTTTATTTTTGTGATTTGTTGAGATGGATAATTACTTACAGGTTATTGCCCAGGAATTTTTGTAAAGACAATATGATCAAGATTATCATTGGTTCTTTACCTCATACTAGCTGAATTAGTCAGGATAGAATAGTTGATGCAACAAACAACCCTATAATTTCAGAGCCTTTTCATACTTACAATTTGTTTAATAGTCAACAGTCAATTCATTGTTGGTCACTTCCCATCCAAACGGCAACTCAGGGACCTCGATCGTTCTGCCTCTTTCATCTCTTCCCTTCTCTGAGTTCTTAGGAAAAGGAGGAAAAGGGGATGACAGAGGATGAGATGGCTGGATGGCATCACTGACTCGATGGACGTGAGTTTGAGTGGACTCCAGGAGATGGTGATAGACAGGGAGGCCTGGCGTGCTGCGATTCATGGGGTTGCAAAGAGTCGGATACGACTGAGCGACTGATCTGATCTGATGTAGCCAACGAATGTGAAGAGAACAGATGGTTGTGCACAGGAGAGAGCTAAAGGACAAGCATGGAAGGGTCATGCATCACTGCTCCCCATATTCTGCTGAGCAGAACTTGGTTTCTTTCTGTTTTTTGAACAGAGCTTAGTTTCATTAGCTGTATCTAAATGCAAGGAAAGCTTGAACATGTCGTGCAACTGTGTGCCTGGAGGAAAGGGGATAACAATTTGGTGAACAACTAGCTTGTCTTCACCACACTATTTCACTCTTTTGGTCTTGAAAAATAGAGCAGAGCTTCAAAATTGAGATGGAGCAGCATCCAGCATTTTGCTTAGAATTTTACCATCTAAACCTTCTGTGAGATTCCTTGTGTGTTTCATTCAGAACCGTGAACATAAATCCCAGCCCAAAGATATATGAGATGAGCAACCAGTTAATTCATAGGTCTTACTCATTCTGAAAAATATGATAACTGGATTTGGCTGATTTCATATACTGAAGACAATCCTTGCTTTAAAATAAACTGAAAGAGACCTGGATTCTATTTATTTAGATGTAAAGAACAGCAATGACAAGAAATATAAATCCTCACCATTTTAAAGGTTAAACTTCACTTATAGATTGGTTGGTTAATAGAAACAAATGGGTTTAAAAAATAATCTACTGCAGCTCTCTTAGTAGGGATTACTTTAGGCCCGGTAAACCATACTGATAAGTGGTCATAATTTTTGTCTCTAATTGTAACACCAAGGTCTGAAATGTCAGCATGTAAATTTTTATCCAGAGGAATTAAAAAAAAAAAAAAACCTGTTTAACGAAAAATTCTAATGGGAAGTGAACACCAATACACATCTACTTAACTTTGAAAGGATAAGTGTGAATTCTCACTAAATCAATATGAATAATACCAGTTATCTCTTGTTAGTGAAAGTGTCAAACACAGGCAATATATTTCCCACCCAAAGGTGCTCAGATCCAATTTATGATACCTTACTGATCACTCAATTGTAATTGCTCTGGCTTTTGAGTGTTGACACGTGGGACATCAGTCATTTTCAGGTATAGAAAACACAAGAGAACCAGTTCCAAGATAACCATGTCGATGATGGAAGTTTATCACAGAATTGAAAAGGTCTCAAAATGACAAATCTGTGACATGAATCTGCCATGCAGACATCGCAGATGAATGATGGTACTCTTTTTCTGCTGATTCTATTCTTGACCTCAGAGTTCTTTACTTATTCCATCTCCAGTAGCATTCTCAATATATCAGAATTAACACGTGTGATGAAACAGTTTTATGATCCTTGGGCTAAACTTTGGTGGTCTCATAAAAACTATTGAAAGGGATGGGAAGTTAAAAACATCCAAAGATGCTTCATTGTTGAAACTGGGTGGACTTGAGCCTCCAACCCTCAACAAGGACCCTGGATCCTCAGACATTAAGTCACGCTTGGATGGGGCTGAGCAAACTTAACTGGAGTCCTGAGGCACATGGCAGGTCTGAATTCTCTGCACACAGCAGCCATCTGGCTTTGGTTTGAGCCCAGTAATTTGGGTTTTTCAAGGGAATAAACTAAGCTTCTTAGGCTTGTGGAGAATGACCAGAATCGCCAGACCCCAAACCAAGGGAACCAGCATGGTTTTACATTCTTGAGAGCAAGTTACCTTTTTCACAATTAGAAAAAAGTTAGGCTTCCCAAGGTTTAGCAAGTGAAAGCAACTTTAATTAGTGAAATTAATCCCCATTTACCCTATGTAGAATGTATCAAAGTCTCATCTTACTGGCAATCAGGGTACATTAAAATGTCAAGGCTGAAAAGGACCTTAAAGAAAATATGGTTAGGAGGTAAACTACTTTTTAACCACAGGACTCCTGATATAGGCAAAATCATATAAGAAATCCCAATATGCAAGGGAAGTGGTGGAGATGAAGCCAGGAAAGCAGAACCAAATCCAACCTACTTGGCACCTTATCCTGTCTTGAAACAACTCTGCTTTATAAACCCTTGCCCTAGACCCATAAATTTAGAGATAAGGAAGCAGGCCTTTATATATATATATAATGAATGGGATTTATAATGAATGGAAATCACTAAAACTCAGTGGCCACTTAAAAATGCGTTAGCTTCTTTCTGTTGAAAACACCAGAGACCATGAGAGAAGGCCAGAAGCAGAAAGGTTTAGAGGAGGTAAGATACATTGGGATGCCCGTGGCTTTCAAGGCAGTTTGGTGAGTGACTGTTTTATGTTATTAGCATGGTCACCAATTGCCAGGAAATAACATCAACAGAGGGACCAGGTCAGGGTTTGAATTACAGGTAGGGCAACTCAACTGCAACAGACCACACTATGCGCCTGGTAAAGCCAAGAAGCCAAGTTGGCCTTGCTGGATGAACCCCAGGATAATTCATCTGCCAGGGAGTATGTATTTGGTAAATGTATTTGTTTGCTGAGTGGCTGAATAGCAGGCTCCAAAGCTGTTTCTTCAGACCGCCTTTTCCCAAAGTGTGTTTGTGGTAGTCCTGTTGTTCACCAAGGAATTTGGCTTTCCATCTTTGAAGCACGTGGCAGAATTAAGCTTCACTTTTGACACTGAAGTTGGACATAGCAATATTATTTGCCTTGGCCAATGAGATTTGACAGAAAGAGATGAATGTCACCTTCTGGAGGAATGTTTAGAAGTAGAGAATGGTTTGCTAAATATCTTTGACATTGTTGTAGTGACCATGAAAAAAAAATCCAACTCACACTCTTCTCCACATGAACATAGTCAATGGAACTTCCTCCTGAACTACATTAGACAAGTATTCTGAGTGATAAATAAAGTTTATCATGTTAAACCCCTGATATTTTGGTGTAACCTGTTACTGTGGGATGACCAAGCACATCTTAACTACTATGATCTTGGGAAAGATGTTAGATGTAAAATGGCAACATGGACAAATACATTTGGGACATATCAATTAACACTTTCCTTCTGTAGGATTTTTGAAAGTCCTCACTCTGCTAATATTAACTGTGAGTTTCCAAGAATGTAATATAGCAAGTAGTGCTTCTCTAACTTATGTGACTCCATTTTTTGTTTTATCCTATGAAGATTTCCCAATGAAAGACAACCTTAGAAAAATTAATATATATTGAAAAGGATGTAATATACACCGGCAAATGCACCTTCAAATTAGAGGAGTGTGTGTGGGTACATGTGTGTGTGAGAGAGTGAGAGAAGGAGAGAGGACAAAAGAGGAAATAAGAGAAAGAGAGGTGTAGTAAGAGGAAATCTTTCCGTTTTAAATTTACTTTCTGTTCTACTTCGTTTGAGTGAAGAAGAATTTTATTAATACTTCTAAATTTAAGAACATTTCTGTTTGCTTTAGTGAGTGAATTGGTTAGTAAGGTTTTATAATTATGCCTGCTGTATGCTGCTGCTGCTGCTGCTGCTAAGTCACTTCAATTGTGTCCAACTCTGTGCGACCCCATAGACAGCAGCCAACCAGGCTCCGCTACCCCTGGGATTCTCCAGGCAAGAACACTGGAGTGGGTTGCCGTTGCCTTCACCGTGCCTGCTGTACAGGGTTGGCCAAAAAGTCTCTTACGGAAAACCTCTAACTTTTTGGTCAACCTAGGGTGTTTTGCATAATAAATAATGTAGTGATTTCAGACACGGTTACACACCATGATTAAAATTCTATACTTCTTTTAAAGATTAGACAAATTACAATACGGTGAAATGTTAGACTCAGAATTTTAAAATGCTTTTTTCTAAGTATAAAAATTTTTTTTTTCTCAAAAGGATAGAGCATGTCATTGTTGTTCAGTTGCTCAGTCATATCCGACTCTTTGTGACCCCATGGACTGCAGCACGCCAAGCTACCCTGTCCTTCACCATCTCCCAGAGCTTGCTCAAACTCATGTCCATTGAATCGGTGATGCCATCCAACCAACTAATCCTCTGTCATCCCCTTCTCCTCCTGCCCTCAATCCTTCCCAGCATCTGGGTCTTTTTAAATGAGTCAGTTCTTCCCATCAGGTGGCCAAAGTGTTGGAGCTTCAGTTTCAGCATCAATCCTTCCAATGAATATTCAGGACTGATCTCCTTCACAATGGACTTGTTGGATCTCCTTGCAGTCCAAGGGACTCTCAAAGAGTCTTCTCCAACACCACAGTTCAAAAGCATCAATTCTTGAGAGCGCTCAACCTGCTTTATAGTCCAACACTCACACCTGTACATGACCACTGGGAAAACCATAGCTTTGATTATACAGACCTTTGTCAGTAATGTCTCTCCTTTTTAATATGCTATCTAGGTTTGTCATCACTTATCTCCCAAGGAGCAAGCATCTTTTAATTTCATGGCTGCACTCACCATCTGCAGTGATTTTGAAGCCCCCCAAAATAAAGTCTTTCACTGTTTCCATTGTTTCCCCATCTGTTTGCCATGAAGTGATGGGACCAGATGCCATGATCTTAGTTTTCTGAATGTTGAGTTTTAAGCCAACTTTTTCACTCTCCTCTTTCATTTTCATCAAGAGGCTCTTTAGTTCTTTGCTTTCTGCCATAATGGTGGTATCATCTGCATATCTGAAGTTGCTGATATTTCTCCGAGCAATCTTTATTCCAGCTTGTGCTTCATCCAGCCCAGCATTTCTCATGATGTACTCTTCATATTAGTTAAATAAGCAGGGTGACAGTATACGGCCTTGATGTACTTATTTCCTAATTTTGAACCAGTCCGTTGTTCCATGTCCAGTTCTAATTGTTGCTTCTTGACCTGTATACAGATTTCTCAAGAGACAGGTCAGGTAGTCTGATATTCCCATGTCCTTAAGAATTTTCCAGTTTATTGTGATCCACACAGTCAAAGGTTTTAACATAATCAATGAAACAAGTAGATGTTTTTCTGGAATTCTCTTGCTTTTTTGATGCTCCAACAGATGTTGGTAATTTGATCTCTGGTTCCTCTGCCTTTTTCTTAATCCAGCTTGTACATCTGGAAGTTCTTGACTCACATACTGTTGAAGCCTAGCTTGGAGAATTTTGAGCATGACCTTGCTAGCATGTGAAATGAATACAATTGTGTTGTAGTTTGAGCATTCTTTGGCATTGCCTTTCTTCAGGATTGGAATGAAAACTAACCTTTTTCAGTCCTGTGGCCACTGCTGAGTTTTCCAAATTTGCTGGCATATTGATTGTAGCACCTTAATAGCACCAGCTTTTAAAATTTGAAATAGCTCATCTGGAATTCTGTCACCTCCACTAGCTTGGTTTTTAGTGATGCTTCCTAAGGCCCACTTGACTTTACATTCCAGGATATCTGCCTCTAGGTGAGTGACCACACCATCGTGGTTATCAAAGTCATTAGCATCATTTTTGTACAGTTCTTCTGTGTATTCTGGCCGCCTCTTCTTAATATCTTCTGCTTCTGTTAGGTCCATACCATTTCTGTCCTTAATTACACCCATCTTTGCATGAAATGTTCCCTTGGAATCTCTATTTTTTTGAAGAGATCTCTAGTCTTTCCAATGCTATGGTTTTCCTCTATTTCTTTGCTGTGCTCACTTTGAAAGGCTTTCTTATCTCTCCTTGCCATCTGTTGGAACTCTGCATTCAGATGAGTATATCTTCCCTTTAGCTCTGTAATGTTGGTAATAAAAAGTTGATGTTTGTTTATTTCTAAGGTTAACATGACTAGGTTGTTTTTAAAGCCCTATGAAAAATCAAAGTCCCATGTGGTTTGCAGCTTTTAATGACACTAAAAGAGTTTGGGAAGACATAATGATCTCAGACTATTTCAGTGTTGTTTAGTACCTGATTTTCTTTGTGCACTAGTGAATGCAGATAAAAACAAATATACACTTTGACCAAGTTCTAGTAATTCTTCTCCTCATATTCTCTTGAATTTTTCTCTATTAATTCCATTTCCAAACCAATTAGAGTAGCTTATTTACTTCCCAGAGCTAAAGTAGATGTAATTCTAGAAATTATCAAATAACTTAGAGCTATGTTGAATTCTATAACACAGGCTATCTTCAAAAGTATCTGTCACAACTTACAAGATGATCTCTAATAAGGTCAATAGATACTTCTTAAATAATTGGGCTAAGTATTTGGGTCAAACAAGAGGCAATACAGTTATTCCTAACGAGTCTGAGATATTATTGAGAAGAAAGCACTTTCCTACATAAAACAATTTGACAGTAATAAAAAGCAGTCTAGAACCAGGTGCTAAATATTAGTGGAGTCTATATAGTAATATAAAAATTCAGAAACGGTAGACAAAATGGGTCACTATCAAAATGGCCTACTATATCCTGTATATCAGCAATAATCATTTAGAAAATTTAATAGAAAAAAGAGATTCAATTCATAATAGGAAAGGAAGGAAGAAAGGAATAGAGGCAATGAGGGAGAGAGGAAGGAAGAAATCAGAATCCTTGTTCACTGATGCTGGGAATGTTAAATGGTGCGGCTACTGTGGGAAACAGTCTGGCAGTTCTTCAGTAAGTTAAACATAGAATTAGCTGCTGCTGCTAAGTCGCTTCAGTCATGTCCGACTCTGTGTGACCCCATAGACGGCAGCCCACCAGACTCCCCTATCCTTGGGATTCTCCAGGCAAGAATATTGGAATGGGTTGCCATTTCCTTCTCCGGTGCATGAAAGTGAAAAGTGAAAGTGAAGTCACTCGGTCGTGTCCGACTCTTAGCGACCAAATGGACTGCAGCCCACCAGCCTCCTCCATCCGTGGGATTTTCCAGGCAAGAGTACTGGAGCGGGGTGCCATACGACTCAGCAAATTTCACTACCAAAATCAATGAAAATAGTCATTAAAAAGTTGTGTGCAAGTGTTTATAGCAGCATTATTCACATTAGTCAAAAATTGGGGACAACCCAAATGATGAATGAATAAACTAAATGTATATTCATGCAATGAAACATTATTCAGTCATAGGAAGGAATGAAATACTGATATAAACCACAGCATGGGTGAGCATCAAGAATGTTATGCTAAGTGCAATAAGCCATACACAAGGACAGATATGTGTGATTTAACCCATTCCAGTTTTCTTGCCTGGAGAATCCCATGGTCAGAGAAGCCTGGTAAGTTACAGTCCATGTTGTCGCAGAGCCAAGCATGACTGTGCAACTAACTCTCTGTTCCATGAAATCCTTTAGAGACAGAAAGCTCATTTGTGATTCCCAGAAACTGGGGAGAACTGCCTAATGGGTGCAGGGTTTCCTTCTGAAGTGAGGAAAATGCTTTGGTACTAGATAGTGGTGTTGGTTGTACGACATGTGAACGTAGTTAAGGCCGCTGAATTGCACACTTCAAAATGGTTAAAATGACTAATTTTATAGTATGTTTATTTAGCCATAATAATTTTAAAAGCAAGGAAAAGCTGAAAGGATAGCAATTATTGGGAAGGTTTTATATCCCTAGGTAACATAAAACTACAAAAATTAACTGAATATTGTACATGTGCTGGAATAAATGATAGACTAAGGGAGCAAAGTGTAAATCTTCCAAAATAAGCTCAAAGTTTTAAAGTATTTAGTAGGTAATATAGTCTTTAGGAGGACAATTCTAATTATTTTATAAATTATTACATAGTAATTGATGGATAAAATTAATTGATTAAATAATTTAATGTAAAAAAATAAGAGTAACTATAAAAATATTGATGAACGTCTGTATAAATTTTGAATAAAGAAAATCATTTATAAACTAAACATTAAAATATAATGATAAATGAGAAAGTCCGACTATCTAAAATGTTAAAATACATGTTTTTTTTTTTAAACTTTATACAATAGAATCAAAAGGTAAAACATGAATGGGAAAACATTTGCAGCATATATGACAAAGGCTTATTATCCTTGATAAATAAAGAGATGCTTAAAAAGGGAAACATTTAAGACATTTTGACATGAGTTACCAAATAAGTTTTTTTTTTACATTCCTTTACAAATTGCAATGGAAAAACTGAGTTGGTTTTCAGTCACTCTAGTTTTCCGTGTACCACACAGTTCTCTCAAAGCATCTGCTTTGCTCTCTCAACTCCACAAATCTCTCTCCCCAAATGAGTGATTTGCTTTCATTTTTTGCCTCTTCTCCAATCTTCCTGGGTGTGTCCTTCCTACTACGGTTTCACTAGTTTCTCCATTCCAGTATCCATGGCATTAGACATTGGTCTTTACACAGGAAGAGCTGTCTGCCTCACCAACACAGGGAATGATTCAGGCCACTTTTCCTACAGTGAACACAACCAAGTGGAAACTGAAACAAAGAGAAAAAAAATGTGGCAAATGTCATGTGACAGCAGCCGCATGACTTTTGAGCACTTTTATGATTCCCGTAGCTAATTGGCAGGCGGGAACATGGGGTGCCCAAGTTCATGAAGTGAAATAGGTAGGCTCAGAGCCATGGTATACATATATACACATATATATGTTTTTACCAACAATTCCCCCTTACACACACACAAAATTGAGATACACATTTATAAGGTCAACCTACTGATTTCAGACTTGTTCAATATATTATCAGATTATGGGGAAACAGTGCTTCAGTGAGTGAAAATATTAATTGTTGCTGTTTAGTAGCTAAGTCATGTCCAACTCTTGCAACCTCATGGACTATAGCCTTTCAGGTTCCTCTTTCCTTGGGATTTCCCAGGCAAGAATACTGTGGTGGGTTGCCATTTCCTTACCTAGGGGGGTCTTCCCGACCCAGGGATTGAACCCACATCTCCTACATTGGCAGATGGATTCTTTACTACTGGGCCACTAGAGAAATCCTTAATATTAATTAATTAATTGCAATATAAATTAATATTAACATATTAATAAAATTAATATCAGTTTTAAGCTAGACTATTTCGTAAGCTAATATATGAGTGGAGAGCTATTATATTTTGATATGTCTGTTGGTGTGGTGTATTAAAATTAATTTTTTCTATTTTATCACACACCTTATTGTAATCAGTATTTGCTTTGTACCTTGTAGCTCAACACTTCTGTTGAGTAATATATTTTCCTAAATTTAATTTGTGTACGCCTATGCTGCCTGGTGGCTCAGAGGGTAAAGCATCTGCCTGCAATGTGGGAGACCCGGGTCCGATCCCTGGGTTGGGAAGATCCCCTGGAGAAGGAAATGGCAACCCACTCCAGTATTCTTGCCTGGAGAATCCCATGGACAGAGGAGCCTGAAGGGCTACAGTCCACGGAGTCACAAAGAGTCGAACATGACTGAGCGACTTCACTCACTTCACTCACTCACTCATGCTGCCTGTCTAGACTGTGTCTGGGGCAGAGATGTGTTGTCGCATTTTGATCATATCTCTTACAGTGAAGCCCTCTATTCCTTTGGTCTCCAGTGTCTCCCTTGGTTGTACTAACCACATGCAAGCAGCACTGGGCAATTCTACTGACAAACTAGAACACTTGTGTTCTAAAACTTTTGCTAAGAAAATTGATCTAGCAGCATGTCAATGCCAAGGAATATCTATTCAGCACTTGTTTGATTTGGATGCTATCTACTTGTAGTGATGGTTACTAGATATATCAATCTACAGATTTAATGATTCAGCAGACACACATTATGTGAGTTCCATGAAGTACCATACTGTTCTAGCAATTTTCCTTTAACAGGTTTATGGCCAGGCTTTCTATTAATTTAATCCTATTTTTTTTTACATTATGCTTTTGTTTTGTTTTGTCTCTTATTTTTCAACCTTTTTGTAAAAAAATTTTATTGACTAGGGTTTTTTGTTTTGTTTTTTCCTTTCGGATGGGTGATTTTTCTATTCAGAATGATCTTTAGTTGAATGTGGTTCCAAAGGGACAAAACCGCTGAAATTATTAACCTTTTAATTCCAATTTATCCATGAGATTATCAGTAAGAAAATTGTCCATTTAATTCTATTAGAAACTGGGAAAGGAAAATATGAAGTTAATTGCAGAAACTGCAAAAACCATATGCTGTAATCTAAAGAAGAAATTATTGGCTCAGATGGTATAGAATCTGCCTGCAATATGGGAGACCTGGGCGCAATCCTGGGTCAGGGAAATCCCCTGGAGAAAGGAATGGCAACCCACTCCAGTATTCTTGCCTGGAGAATTCCATGGACAGAGGAGCGTGGTGGGTTACAGTCCATGGGATCGCAAAGAGTCGGACATGACTGAGCAACTAACATTTTCACTTTCACCACTTATAATAAAAGGTTCATAAAGAGTCCAGTTAGTGAAAGATACAGATATCAGAAACATTAGGGAAGCAAGAGTTATTCCAAGAAGATGGAATTGAATATATTGTTTGCAAAAAGAGTCCTAAACACACATTTCGAATATAAAACAAGTCAATGGGAAAATATGACTTGGTTTCCAATTACACTTTCAGGAACACAACTATTACATAAAAGCCACCTGTGGTGAATCTTTATCTTTTCCATTTTTATTATGGTAGATTATGTCTCTTTTAAATTAAAAAATATTCTTAAAGACACCCTTTCACTAGTGAAATGACAAAAGTCATTCACCTTCTAAAACTGTCTCATTTTATACCACTTCATGTTGTAAGCTAACAAACATGGCTTCAAGGCTTCAACCAGCCAGAAAGACAAAATTAGTTTTTGAAGGTTGAAAATGAATGCGTTGCCTGTCCAATCTTGCGTAGATATGAACTCGAATTCTTTAAGCAAAGTAAAACTTGAACTTGTTAGTTTCACAAAGTATTTTTTACTTATATTCTATATTTAAAAAAAAAGACAACACACTTGAATGAAGATCATGATAGACAGTTACATCTGAGATGTAAGAAAAATTCTGGCTTTATGAAGGTGTCAACATAATCAGTAAAAAATTATTTTTGATGACATGAAGAGGAAAAGTGTTAGCAGAATGAGAAGAATTTTTGAACAGCAGATACACAGCAAAGTCCTTTCCCCCTGTCTGCCAAATGTACCCACACTTGTCATCAGTGAATGCAATTACATTTTTTTTTTAACAATACAGAAGAGACTTTTGGCAGTCAATAAGGGCTAATTTTTTCTTCACTTGCATACTCCTTTTAGCCACTGTGAAGATGTGAGCTGAAAGATGTTCATAGGGTTGACTTGTCCCTCAAATATGAATATGTGAAGAAATTGAAACAGAACTTGGAAACTGAAAGATATAATGCACTGTTTTACATATGAACACAGTCTTGGCCAAAAGGTTAAATCACTTAAGGGTAAAATAGTTCCTTCTGCTATTCTTGTACATTTTTTAGACAAATGAAATTTTATTTTTTGGACAAAGAAAAAAATGATAAAGTAACAAAAATCTCTTCATAACCTTCTTAGGCAACAAATAGTGTAAAACTTAACAGTTGCAATCTATATAGTGTAATCAGAACTACATGGCAAGAATTTATAGTGCTTTTCAATGCATATTCACATTTGTTATCTTCCATGCAACTCAGATAAGCATCCTGATATATTTTAGCTGTGTAAATGTTAAATGTATCATGATCTTTGGATTGTTCATTGGTCTGTGGTCACTTTGATGAAGAAAAATGTGTGGAGAAATCAAATTCGCTCAGTCTTATTTGTTCTTAACACCACATCACACACACACATTCACACACACACACACATGCACAGTATTTCTTGAAGTGGTTGGGTTCAATGAGAATGAGAATGTTTCAAAACTATAAAACTCAGAATTAATGAAACAATCTAGTTTTCATAGTTACTGATTAATCAGGTAGGGAAAATCTGACATTGGAAGGCTGGGTACAATAGCGTACAAGCCCGTATTTTTCTGCAACTCCAGTAATTACTGGTTAGACCTTCTAATACTGTTAGTACTGTGGCAAAGTGGAAAATATCTTATTTCTAACTGGAATTCAAATTTACCATTAAAATGAACGATGCTGTTCCTGCCATCCGCTATCCCTTATTTATCAAGATAACTTATACGGCAAATATTTTTATCTATTTACCTAAGTATTTAAAAGTCAATCTTTGTTGAATTAAATTTTTTGAGATCCTGGTGTTCTTAGCATTAGTTAAATTGCACTCCTGGGACAAAATACACTTCAGCAAAATATTTGCACTTAACTTCCCATCATGTACGGATGTGAGAGTTAGACCATAAAGAACGCTGAGTGTGGAAGAATTGATGCTTTTGAACTGTGGTGTTGGAGAAGACTCTTGAGAGTCCCTTGGACTGCAAGGAGATCCAACCAGTCAATCCTAAAGGAAATCAAGCCTGAGTAGTCATTGGAAAAAGTGATGCTGACATTAAAGCTCCAATACCATGACCACCTGATGCAAAGAGCTGATTCACTGGGAAAGACCTTACTGCTGGGGAAGCTTGAGAGATGAGGAGAAGGGAGTGACAGTGGATGAAATGGTTGGATGGCATCGCTGACAAGGTGGACATGAATTTGAGCAAACTCTGGGATATATTGAAGGACAGGGAAGCCTGGTGTGCTGCGGTCCAAAGAGTCAAATATGACTTAGCAACTGAACAACAACAAACTTCCCAGAGGTTAAAGCATCTGCCTCCAATGAGGGAGACCCGGGTTTGATCCCTGGGTCGGGAAGATCCCCTGGAGAAGGAAATGTATTCTTGCCTAGAGAATCCCATGGACAGAGAAGCCTGGTAGGCTACAGTCCATGGGGTCGCAAAGAGTCAGACACGATTGAGTGACTTCACTTTCACTTTCACTTTCAGCATGTAATCAATAGAATGCCAGTTCTAACCAAAATAGTTCATTTAACATCTTCTGAATGGTCTACTCTTACTGCCCACAAATCAGTCAGATGGGCATGAGAGACCAACATGTATTTAGAAAGAGGAAATAAAAATAAGGGCCTTATATGTAGGTTTCTGATAGTGGAGATGACTTCTTGGCAGGCTAGTTATAGTTCATTATTCAAACTCACTAGTTACCTTCTGCTCACATTTTCAAAGGCAGCTGTATTCAGTTGGGTGACCTTTATTGGGCATTCTAGAAATGAAACAAGTCAGATTCAAGTCAGATAGGGTAACTGGCCAATATGAGAACTGACTGTACTGAAATTGGGTCTTCAATTTCATAAGTACTTTTAGTGGTCTCATCACTATGTTGTCCAGACAAACAAGACTATACGTGGCCTGATATTGGCAGTCCTTTCTTTCCTCCTCCTATTCACTCTGGTGCTACTCTTTACACTCTCTCTTTACTCTTCTGTTACATTTGTATCAACACCTACTTATAATACAGTGGTTTAACACAAGCTTCTGTCTTCTCAGCATCTTTATTTTTGTCAAATATTTATTTATTTAGCAGCTCCAGGTCTTCATTATGGCGCACAGGATTTCTGATCTTTGTTATAACATGGGATCTTTAGTTGGGGCATTTGAACACTTAGTTGTAACCTATGGGATCTAGTTCCCTGACCAGGGATTGAACCTGGGCCCTCTGCATTGGGAACACGGAGTCTTAGCCACTGGACCACCAGGGAGGACCCTCAGAATCTTTAGACAATGGGAAAGGCATAGTGAAAGCCACAAAATAAGCTGCATATAAAACCAGGAGTCCTTACAAAGTAGGCTCATAAATACCATTGTATTTTTTTCTGCTTCCAGTTGGGTTATTTTCTCTTTGATTTTCCCCTATCTCTAGCATTAAAACAGGGGCCAAAAATAATTCAGGAGTCTTCATATTTTTAATTAAAATTACTGGAGTATAGTTGATTTACAATGTTGTGTTAGTTTCACGTCTACAGCAAAGTGATCAGTTATACATATACATATACCCACTCTTTTTAGAATCTTTTCCCATATAGGCCAATACAGAGTATTGAGTAATGTTCCCTGTGATATATGATAGGTCTTTATTAGTTATTTTATATATAGTAATGAGTCTATGTAAATCCCAATCTCTTATTTTTTCCCTCTCTCTGCTTCCCCCCCTCATAACCATAAGTTTGTTTTCTATCTCTGTAAATTCAGGACTCTTTAGGAGGTAGAAGGGAAACAAAAAAAATTTCAAAGAATAGTAGAAAGCTAAGACTGGGGGCTTATGGAAAACAATTATTACCTAGAAAACAGAAAATGTACACCTTGCTGTATTTTGCTAGATATTAATAACCCTCTGCAATATTATATCTCAAATTTACTCAGATGACCATTATATCTACTAATGTGGGCAGGAATCCCTCAGAAATAATGGAGTAGCCATCATGGTCAACAAAAGAGTCTGAATGCAGTACTTGGATGCAATGTCAAAAAAGACAGAATGATCTCTGTTCATTTCCAAGGCAAACCATTCAATGTCATGGTAATTCAAGACTATGTCCCAACCAGTAACACTGAAGAAGCTGATGTTGAATGGTTCTATGAAGACCTACAAGACCTTTTAGAACTAACACCCAAAAAAGATGTCCTTTTCATTATAGGAGACTGGAATGCAAAAGTAGGAAGTCAAGAAACACCTGGAGTAACAGGCAAATGTGGCCTTGGAATGCGGAATGAAGCAGGGCAAAGACTAATAGAGTTTTGCCAAGAAAATTCAGTGGTCATAGCAAACACCCTCTTCCAACAACACAAGAGAAGACTCTACACATGGACATCACCAGATGGTCAACACTGAAATCAGACTGATTATATGCTTTGCAACCAAAGATGGAGAAGCTCTATACAGTCAGCAAAAATAAGACCGGGAGCTGACTGTGGCTCAGATCATGAACTCCTTATTGCCAAATTCAGACTTAAATTGAAGAAAGTAGGGAAAACCATTAGACCATTCAGGTATAACCTAAATCAAATCCCTTATGATTATACAGTGGAAGTGAGAAATAGATTTAAAGGATTAGATCTGATAGATAGAGTGCCTGATGAACTATGGACGGAGGTTCCTGACATTGTACAGGAGACAGGGATCAAGACCATTCCCATGGAAAAGAAATGCAAAAAAGCAAAATGGCTGTCTGGGGAGGCCTTACAAATAGCTGTGAAAAGAAGAGAAGTGAAAAGCAAAGGAGAAAAGGAAAGATATAAGCATCTGAATGCAGAGTTCCAAAGAATAGCAATGAGAAATAAGAAAGCCTTCCTCAGCAATCAGTGCAACTAAATAGAGGAAAAGAACAGAATGGGAAAGACTAGAGATCTCTTCAAGAAAATTAGAGACACCAAGGGAACATTTCATGCAAAGATGGGCTCTATAAAGGACAGAAATGGTATGGACCTAACAGAAGCAGAAGATATTAAGAAGAGGTGGCAAGAATACACAGAAGAACTGTACGAAACAGATCTTCATGACCAAGATAATCATGATGGTGTGATCACTCACTTACAGCCAGACATCCTGGAATGTGAGTTAAGTGGGTCTTAGAAAGCATCACTATGAACAAAGCTAGTGGAGGTGATGGAATTCCAGTTGAGCTATTTCAAATCCTGAAAGATGATGCTGTGAAAGTGCTACACTCAATATGCCAGCAAATTTGGAAAACTCAGCAGTGGCCACAGGACTGGAAAAGGTCAGTTTTCATTCCAATCCCAAATAAAGGCAATGCCAAAGAATGCTCGAACTACTGCACAACTGCACTCATCTCACAGGCTAGTAAAGTAATGCTCAAAATTCTCCAAGCTAGGCTTCAGCAATACGTGAACCGTGAACTTCCTGATGTTCAAGCTGGTTTTAGAAAAGGCAGAGGAACCAGAGATCAAATTGCCAACATCCACTGGATCATGGAAAAAGGAAGAGAGTTCCAGAAAAACATTTATTTCTGCTTTATTGACTATGCCAAAGCCTTTGACTGTGTGGATCACAATACACTGTGGAAAATTCTGAGAGAGATGGGAATACCAGACCACCTGACCTGCCTCTTGAGAAAACTTATATGCAGGTCAGGAAGCAACAGTTAGAACTGGGCATGGAACAACAGACTGGTTCCAAATAGGAAAAGGAGTATGTCAAGGCTGTATATTGTCACCCTGTTTATTTAACTTCTATGCAGAGTACATCATGAGAACTGCTGGACTGGAAGAAACACAAGCTGGAATCAAGATTGCCAGGAGAAATATCAATAACCTCAGATATGCAGATGATACCACCCTTATGGCAGAAAGTGAAGAGGAACTTAAAAGCCTCTTGATGAAAGTGAAAGAGGAGAGTGAAAAAGTTAGCCTAAAGCTCAACATTCAGAAAACCCGAAGATCATGGCATCTGGTCCCATCATTTCATGGGAAATAGATGGGGAAACAGTGGAAAGCGTGTCAGACGTAATTTTGGGGGGACTCCAAAGTCACTGCAGATGGTGATTGCAGCCATGAAATTAAAAGACGCTTACTCCTTGGAAGGAAAGTTATGACCAACCTAGATAGCATATTAGAAAGCAGAGACATTACTTTGCCAACAAAGTCCATCTAGTCAAGGCTATGGTTTTTCCAGTAGTCATGTATGGATGTGAGAGTTGGACTGTGAAGAAAGCTGAGTGCCGAAGAATTGATGCTTCTGAACTGTGGTGTTGGAGAAGATTCCTGAGATTCCCTTGGACTGCAAGGATATCCAACCAGTCCATTCTGAAGGAGATCAGTTCTGGGCGTTCATTGGAAGGAGTGATGCTAAAGCTGAAACTCCAGTACTTTGGCCACCTCATGCGAAGAGTTGACTCACTGGAAAAGACCCTGATGCTGGGAGGGATTGGGGGCAGGAAGAGAAGGGGATGACAGAGGATGAGATGGCTGGATGGCATCACTGAGTTGAGTGAACACCAGGGGTTGATGATGGAAAGGGAGGCCTGGCGTGCCTTGATTCATGGGGTTGCAGAGTCGGACACGACTGAGCAACTGAACTGAACTGAACTGATCCTAAACTTCTGAGAAAGTACAATTAGAGAAATGAAAGATACAAATTTGATTGGTTCGATTTCTGTGATTGTTCACTGAATTGTCATTTCTTTAATAGAAACATGATATTTTTAAAGTAAGACAAACAATTGTATCAAAAAGAAAAACATACAGAATTGGGGAAACTTATCTAGATTTTAGTAAAGCTGACAGAGTCTGGTCTTCTTTACCAGTTTAGTTGCACCATACTCTTGAGACAGTATATCTGAAATTAGATAGCACATCTGTATATCTAATTTATTGTAATCAAATTAAAATTACTTAGCAATATTTTATTATTATCAGTTCATTTCAGTCACTCAGTCCTGTCTGACTCTTTGTGACCCCGTGAATTGCAGCACGCCAGGCCTCCCTGTCCATCACCAACTCCTGGAGTTCATCCAAACTCATGTCTATCGAGTTTGTGATGCCATCCAGCCATCTCATCCTCTGTCATCCCCTTCTCCTCCTGCCCCTAATCCCTCCCAGCATCAGAGTCTTTTCCAATGAGTCAACTCTTTGCATGAGGTGGCCAAAGTACTGGAGTTTCAGCTTCAGCATCAGTCTTTCCAAAGAACACCCAGGACTGATCTCCTTCAGAATGGACTGGTTGGATCTCCTTGTAGTCCGAGGGACTCTCAAGAGTCTTCTCCAACACCACAGTTCAAAAGCATCAATTCTTCAGCGCTCAGCTTTCTTCACAGTCCAACTCTCACACTCACACATGACCACTGGAAAAACCATAGCCTTGACTAGATAGACCTTTCTTGGAGAAGTGATGTCTCTGCTTTTGAATATGCTATCTAGGTTGGTCATAACTTTCCTTCCAAGGAGTAAGCATGTTTTAATTTTATTTTTAATGTCTCGAAAATATAACTAGCAAATTATAGTTAATTGTTAAGTCACTTCAGAAAATGTTTGGAAATCTGTAAACCAAGAATTAATATAATTATTCAGTTAGTGAGTCACATTATTAGATACTGGGTTTTTCTTTTTCTTATTTTTCTTATAAATGAAGTAGTTTAGAGTTTCACTGTGATACAATGAATATGTGCACAGGGATGACCAGTACAAACCAAATCTCCTATAATTATTTCTGCTTTTGAATCAATAAATTCAAGCTCTCATCTGCTGGTTATTACCCCTCACCTCAAATAATTATTTAAAATATACTAATAGCATATTGTGTGTTTGATGCTGTACAAGGCATAGGCTTAGATTCAGTTGTTAACTGTATAAATAAAACTCAGAAGATAAATTAGACAAAAATGATATGTCAGGCCCTCACAAGAGGCCCCAGAGACTATCAGTCAGCATGAGCACTCATAGAGGTGGCCATTTTAGCATCGAGTCCTGGCCCTACCCAAGAGCTTACAGGCTCCAATGCCGGAATGCTTCAGGCCAGACAACCAGCAGGATGGGAACAGACTCATCTATCAGCAGACAGCGTGCCTAAAGCCATCCTAACCCCATAGCCACCTATAAACACACTCTTAGACATAGCACTGCCCATGAGAAGGACAAGACCCAGCTCCAACCACAGTGGGCAGGCACCAGCCCCTCTCACCAGGAAGCCTCCACGAGCCTCAGGACCAGCCGCACCCACCAGAGGGTGGACACAGGAAACATGAGGAGCTGTGATCCTCCAGCCAGTGGGAAGGAGTCACAAACACAGAAAATTAGGTACAATGAGACCACAGGAAATGTGCTTCAGATGAAGGGACGAGGCAAAAACCAAACGAATAGCTTTAAGAAGAGATAGGCAACATACCTGAGAAAGAATACAAAGTAGTGATAGTAAAGATTATCCAGGATCTCATAAAAGGAATGGAGGCAAGGAATGGAGGCACGGACCAAGATGTTACAAGAGATGTTTAGCAAAGAGCTAGAATATTTAAGGACAAACAGCAATGAATAATATAGTAACTGGAATGAAAAAGACGCTAAAAGGAATCAATTGCAGAATAATTAAGGCAGGAGAATAAATGAGATGGAAGACAGAATGGTGGGAATCACTGCTATGGAACAGAACAAAGAGAAAATAATGTTAAAAGAAATGAGAATGGTCTCAGAGACTCTGAGAGAACATTAAACATGCCAACAGTCACATCACAGGGGTACCAGAAGGAGAAGTGAGAGAAAGAGCTTGAGAAAATATCTGAAGAGATTATAGTTGAAAACTTTCATAACAAGAGAAAGAAAGCACTCATTGAAGTCCAGCAAGCATAGAGGGTCCAATACAACATTAACTTAAGGAGGAAAACATTGAGGCACAGATTAACCAACTGAAAAAAATGAAAGATAAAGAAAAAAAATATTAAAGGCAACAAGGGAAAAACAACATACAAGGGAACCCTCATAAGGTTATTGTTTGATTTTTCAGTAGAAACTCTGTACGCCATAAAAAAGTGGCAAGATATATTTAAAGTGATAAATGGAAAAAACTTACAACCAAGAATAATCTATTCAGCAAAGCTATCATTCAGATTCGACGAAGTCAAAAGTTTCACAGACAAGTAAAAGGTAAGAGGATTCAGCACCACCAAATCAGCATTATAACAAATCCTAAAGGAACTTCTCTAGGAAGAGAAAGAGGCCACAACCAGAATCTAGAAAATTACAAATGGTGAGGCTCACCAGTACTATCATAAAAGAAAGGTATGAAATCCTCCACATACAAATGTGGTATTAAAACCAGCTATCATGAGAAGAGGAGAACAAAAATGCAGAATATTGGAAATGTATTTGAAATTACTGAGATCAACAACTTAAAACAACCTTGTTTAGAATATAGTATTACTGCATCCCATCATTACAGATATACTACTATATATCTACTACTATATAGCAGCATATAGATAAACTACTATATCTCATAGGAACCACAAACCAAAAACCTATAATAGATACAACAAAAAAAAGGAACCTAAACACATTGCTAAAGATAGACATCAAACCACAAGAGAACGAAAGAGGAAAGGGACAAAAAAGATCCTCAAAAACAAATCCAAAACAATGAACAAAATGGCAATAAGACATTCATATCAATAATTACCTTAAACATAGATGGATTAAATGCTCCAAAAGACAGACTGGCTGAACAGATTCAAGAACAAGACATGAATATATGCTGTCTACAAGAGTCTCAACTCAGAGCCAGGGGCACATACAGACTGAAAGTGAGGGGATGGAAAAAGACTTTCCATGCAAATGAAAATCAAAAGCAATACTCAGACAAATAGACTATAAAATAAAGAATGTTAGAGACAAAGAAGGACACTACATAATGCTCAAAGGATGAATCCAAGAAGAAAATATAGCCAATTGCAAATACATATGCACCCAACATAGGAGAACTTCAATATATAAGCCAAATGCTAACAGCCATAAAAAGATAAATCGACAGTAATACAATAATAGTGGGGGCTTTAATGCTCCATTCTCGCCAATGGACAGATCATCCAGACAAAAAATCAAAAAGGAAACACAGGCCTTAAATGACACACTACCACAGATGCACTCAATATCTATTCCTTTTTAAAGGGTTTATTTTGTATTGGAATATAGGCTCAGATGGTAAAGAATCTGCAATGCAGGAGACCCAGGTTTGATCCCTGGGTCAGGAAGATCCCCTGGAGAAGGAAATGGCAACCCACTCCAGTACTCTTGCCTGGAAAATCCCATGGACAGAGGAGCCTGGTGGGCTACAGTCCGTGGGATCATAAAGAGTCGGGCACGATTGTGTGACTAACTTTCACTTTCTTTCTTTCATAGCTGATTAGTAGGAGAACCCAGTTCGATTCCTGAGTTGGGAAGATCTCCTGGAGAAGGCATAGGCTGCCCACTCCAGTATTCATGGACTTCTCTGGTAGCTCAGACAGTAAAGACTCTGCCTGCAGTGCTGGAGACATGGGTTCGATCCGTGGGTCAGGAAGATCCCCTGGAGGAGGGCATGGCAACCCAGTCCAGTATTCTTGCCTGGAGAATCCCCATGGACAGAGGAGCCTGGCGGGGTGCAGTCCATGGTGTTGCAAAGAGTCAGACATGACTGAGTGACTAAGCACAGCACAGCATAGCTGATTAGCAATGTTGTGACAGTTTTAGGTGGACAGCAAAGGGACTCAGCCACACATTTACATGTATCCATTCTCCCCCATACTCCCTTCCCACCCAATCTGCCTCCTAACATTGAGCAGAG
Organism: Capra hircus; assembly: GCF_001704415.2. Taxonomy (NCBI): domain Eukaryota; kingdom Metazoa; phylum Chordata; class Mammalia; order Artiodactyla; family Bovidae; genus Capra; species Capra hircus. The sequence goes on along the minus strand of NC_030821.1, from coordinate 9,765,093 downwards.
TTCCCAGTGCTATACAGTAGGTCCTTGTTGGCTATCCATTTGAAATATAGCAATGTGTACATATGGATTCCAAATTCCCTAATTATCCCTTCCTCCCATCCTTCCCTCTGACAACCATAAGCTCATTCTCTAAGTCTGTCAAGTGTCTGTTTCTGTTTTGCAAATAAGTTCATTTGTATCATTTCTCTTTATGTGTGTACTAAGTTGCTTCAGTCTTGTCAGACTCTTTGCGACCCTATGGACCCACCAGGCTCCTCTGTCCACCCTATGGACTATAGCCCACCAGGCTCCTCTGTCCGTGGGATTCTCCAGGCAAGAACACTGGAGTGGGTTGTCATGCCCTCCTCCAGGGGATCTTCCTGACCCAGGGATTGAACCCAAGTCTCTCATGTCTCCTGCACTGGCGGGTGGATTCTTTACCACTAATGCCACCTGGGAAGCCTCTCATTTCTCTTTAAATTCTACATAAAAGTGATGACAAATGATAGGTCTCCTTCTCTGTCTGATTTACTTCCCTCAGGATGACAATCTCTAGGTCTATCCATGTTGCTGCAAATGGCATTATTTCATTCTTTTTAGTGACTAAGTAGTAATATTCCATTGTATATGTGTTCCTTATCTATAGCGTTTTCAATGGACATTTAGGTTGCTTCCATGTCTTGGCTATTGTAAACAGTGTTGCAATGAACATTGGAGTGCAGGGATCATCTCAGATCATGTTTTTCTCTGGGTAGGTGCCCAAGACTGGGATTGAAGTGTCATATGGTAGATTTATTTTTAGTTTTTTTTAAGGAACTTCCGTACTGTTCTCCATAGTGGCTATACCAATTTACATTCCCACCAACTGTATAGGAGAGTTCCCTTGTCTTCACATCCTCTCCAGCATTTCTTGTTTGCAGACTTTTTGATGATGGCCCTTTTCACCGGTGTGGCTACTGAAGTTTCGATTTGCATTTCTCTAATAATTAGCTATGTTGAGCATCTTTTCATGTACCTCTTGGCCATCTGTATGTCTTCTTTAGAGAAATGTCTTTTTAGCTCATCTGCTCATTTTTTGCTTGGGTTGTTTCTTTTGATGATATTAAACCTCGTGAGCTGTTTGTAAATTTTGGAGACTAATCCCTTGTTGGTCACATCATTTGCAAATGATTTTTTTAATCTTAGGATTGTCTTTGTGTTTATTGTTTCCTTCCCCGTGCAAAGTCTTTTGAGTTAACTAGGTCCCGTTTGTTTATTTTTGGTTTTATTTCTATTATTCTGGAAGAGACATCAAATAAGATACTCCTGTGATTCATGTCAAAGGATTTAGCATAGTCAGTGAAACAGAAGCAGATTTTTAAAAAATTCTCTAGCCTTTCTATGATCCAGCAGATGTTGGCAATTTGATCTCTGCCCTCCTCTGCCTTTTCTAAATCCAGCTTGAACATCTGGAGTTCTCAGTTTATGTACTGTTGAAGCCTAGCTAGAAGGATTTTGAACATTACTTTGCTAGCATGTGAAACAAGTGTAATTGTGTGGTAGTTTGAACATTCTTTGGGCATTTCCTTTCTTTGGGATTGGAATGAAAACTGACCTTTTCCAGTCCTGTGGCCACTGCTGAGTTTTCCAAATTCGCTGGCGTATTGCATGCAACACTTTCACAGCATCATCTTTCAGGATTTGAAATAGTTCAGCTGGAATTTCATTACCTCCACTAGCTTTGTTTATAGTGCTGCTTCCTAAGACCCACTTGGCTTCATACTCCAGGATGTCTGGCTCTAGGTGAGTGATCCCACAATTGTGGTTATCCAGATTACTAGGATCGTTTTTATAAAGTTCTGTGTATTGTTGCCACCTCTTCTTAACAGCTTCTGCTTCCATTAGCCTGTACAGTTTCTGTCTTTTATTGTGCCCAGTTTTCCCGACAGCCAGTCCCTCCCAACAGGAAGATTACACACACTTCTTATCCTCATCCATCAGAGGACAGACAAAATGAAAACCACAATCACAGAAAACTAACCAAACTGATCAAGTGGGCCACAGTCTTTCCTAACTCAATGATTCTGTGAGCCATGCCATGTCGGGCCACCCAAGACAGACGGATCATGGTGGAGAATTCTGACAAAACATGGTCCACTGGTGAAGGGAATGGCAAGGCACTTCAGTATTCTTGCCTTGAGAATCCCATGAACAGTATGAAATGACAAAAAGATATGATACTGAGAGATGCACCCCCCAGGTCAGTAGGTGTCCAATAGGCTGCTTGAGCCACAGTGGAAATTATGTCCAGTTGTAGGTGTGTCTGGCATTGAAAGTAAAGTCCGATGATGTGAAGAACAATATTTCATAGGAGCCTGGAATGTTAGGTCCATAATCAAGGTAAATTGGAAGTGGTCAAACAGGAGATGACAAGAGTGAACATTGACATTTTAGGAATTGGTGAAATAAAATGGAGGAGAATGGGAGAATTTAATTCAGATCACCATTATATCTACTACTGTGGGCAAGAATCCCTTAGAAGAAATAAAGTAGCCCTCATAGTCAACAAGAGTCCAAAATGCAGTACCTGGGTGTAATCTCAAAAATGACAGAATGATCTTGGTTCATTTCCAAGGCAAACCATTCAATATCACAGTAATCCAAGTCTATGACCCAACCAGAAATGCTGAAGAAGCTGAAGTTGAATGGTTCTATGATGACCTACAAGACCTTTTGGAACTAACACCAAAAAAACCTGTCCTTTTTAACGTAAGGAACTGAAATGCAAAAGAGGAAGTCGATACCTGGAGTAATAGGCAAGTTTGGCCTTGGAATACAAAATGAAGCAGGACAAAGGCTAACAGTTTTGCCAAGAGAATGCGCTGGTCATGGTAAACGCCCTCTTCTAAAAACGCAAGAGAAGACTCTACACGCGGACATCACCAGATGGTAAATACCAAAATCAGACCAATTATATATGTTTTGCAGCTGGAGATGGAGAAGCTCTATACAGTCAGCAAAAATAAGAACAAGCAAAAACAAGACTAGGAGCTGACCATGGCTCAGTTCATGAACTTATTATTACAAAATTCAGACCTAAATTGAAGAAAGTAGGGAAAACCACTAGGCCATTCAAGTATGGCCTAAATCAATTTGCTTATGACTATACACTGTATGTGACAAATAGATTCAAAGGATTATATATGATACAGTGCCTGAAGAATTATGGACTGAGGTTTATAACATTGTACCGGAGGTGGTGATCAAAACCAACCCCCCCCCAAAAGAAATGCAAAATGGCAAAATGGTTATCTGAGGAGGCCTTACAAATAGCTGAGAAAAGAAGAGAAGTGAAAAGCAAAGGAGAAAAGGAAAACACCCATTTGAATGCAGAGTTCCAAAGAATAGCAAGAAGAGATAAGAAAGCTTTCCTAAATGAAGAATGTGGGAGACCAGGGTTCGATCCCTTGGTTGGGAAGATCCCCTTGGAGGAGGGCATGGCAACCCACTCCAGTACTCTTGCCTGGAGAATCTTATGGACAGAGGAGCCTGGAGGGCTACAGTCCATGGGGTCACAGAGAGTCAGACACGACTGAGCACTCACACACATGTGTACTATCTCTACAAACACTTTTCTCAGTATTTATCAGGTTTCTTTAATCTGTGCCTTGCCATCTTTTTTTGGGGGGTGGGTGGGCAGGAATCATCAGTCATTATGCTTCAAATATTGCTTTGTTTCCGTTCTCTCTCTTCCCTTTTTGGGACTCAATTGCATGCATATTAGAACTCTTAATTTATCCCATTTCTGTATAATCTCTCTTTTTTCTCTACAGCTTTAGTCTAGATATTTTTTTCTGTCCCGTCTTCCAAATAACAAGTGCTCTCTTCACTGAGTTTAACCTGCTGTTAAATCTACTGTGTCGGTAATTATATTATTGCCTGTTGGCTCCAAGCCCACTCTTCTGTACTCTGCTTCTGTAACCTGAACCAAGACGCTACAAACCACATTTCTGCTTTGTCAGTTGGTTCTACACTAGCATCTAACAAGAGGAAACGCTAGAGGGAGTGTGCAAGATTGGAGGAGGAGGAAGGAACTTGTTTCTTACTCTTATTGTCCTGTGAGTTTCATATGAGATTTCTTTCTCTTAGCACATCATTTGAGCATTACCTCCAGCCATACTTCTTGAAATGCCTTCCTGTAGCAATAGCTGAATCCAGTCTGCTCATTTCTTGTTCTGAGATGACAGAATCTCCGAGATTAAATCACAACCTCAGGAACACCAACGCCGGATGGCCAGTGCCTCCTCAGAGACCCACGTTTCAGCTTCATGGGGCTCTTCCTTAAGGTTCCTAAGTTTTAGAAATGTCGATGTCTTCCCTTGGTTTCCCTGTTTCTGCTGTAGGTGTGGTAATGACTAACTGAAGTTTCTACCCTGTGATATTTTAGAGATCTTATCCTATCCTTTCAGTTACTTAATAAATTTATGTCTAGTTAACTATTCTCTATATTAAGCTCTTCTGATCAAATTACTGGTTGTTGCTTTCTCTCCTGGGCCCAGCTACTTTCGTTTATTGCATTCTTATTTTCAGTTGTATTTCTCAATTCTAAAATTAACATGTGAGTTTTTTTATTTCTTTGAAAACAGAATTTTTATTTTCTGCTGAAAATCTTCATTTTGTCATCTAAATGTTGAAGATAAAAGCATACATCTTAAGAATTAGGGTTTGTTACTTCTAATATCGCAATATCTAAATCACCTGTGAGTCTATTTCTGCTATTTTATTTGTACGCCTTTTTTTTTTTTTTCCCCGCTTGTTTGTGTTTGATCATTAGGTCTTGTCTCTTGGTATCCCTTGTAATTTAATGATGAACGTTACATATGAATATTTGTAGAGGCAAATTGAATCTTTGGCTGTATTAGTGTCCTCCAGAATATTTATGCTACTTGTATCAATCAGGTCAAGAAGATCATCTCAATCAAATCAGGAATTATGTTCGCTTAAAAACAATTTTCAATCTTCTTAGGCCCCAACATGTTTTAGTTTGTCTTTATTTCTAGGGTATAACCCTCAGTTCAGTTCAGTCGCTCAGTCATGTCCAACTCTTTGCGACCCCATGAATTACAGCAAGCCAGGCCTCCCTGTCCATCACCAACTCCTGGAGTTCACCCAAACTCATGTCCATCGAGTCTGTGATGCCATCCAGCCATCTCATCCTCTGTCATCCCCTTCTTCTCCTGCCCCCAATCCCTCCCAGCATCAGAGTCTTTTTCAATGAGTCAACTCTATGCATGAGGTGGCCAAAGTATTGGAGTTTCAGCTTTAGCATCAGTCCTTCCAAAGAACACCCAGGACTGATCTCCTTTAGAATGGACTGGTTGGATCTCCTTGCAGTCCAAGGGACTCTCAAGAGTCTTCTCCAACACCACAGTTCAAAAGCATCAATTATTTGGTGGTCAGCTTTCTTTACAGTCCAACTCTCACATCCATACATGACCACTGGAAAAACCATCAGGGGTTTCAAATAAAAAATAGGGTATTTACATTGGTGACCTGCTTCCTTAATACATTTTGAAACCCAGTTTTTATGCTTCAGCCTTATAAGACGTCCAAAACTTTTTTTCATCTTCTCAGTTCATACCTGAGAATCAGCATATTCCCTGAGGGATTGAAGGGACCCTCTGTCTGTTTCTTCCCTCTGAGATGTCAAGTTGTCACTGCTTTGTTAGTGCTCTTATATCTTCATGCATATTTTTGAAAAATATATATGTTTTATCTAGTTTTAGGAGCATTATTTAGCAATTGTGTGTGCGTGTTTTTTTTTTTTTTTAACCGGTTCAAAAGATCTCCATTATACTAAGTAGGTCAAAGATATTCCCTCTTTGAACAAAGAGTAAATAAACCATTGCAATATTATTTTACTAAAAGAAAAATGGCATTTTTCTTTTGTACCTTATTCTGATAGAATCATGACTCAAGGAAAGGAAAGCCTTCTTTGATCTTCTTACCTTCCTAATCGCAACTGTATCACTCAAAATGAATCCTCAAGGTATTTTTACTTCTTTTTTTTCTCTTTTTTAAGGAGAAGAATGTCCTAAATTGTTCATTAGGCAGGAATTTTACAAACACTGCTTGTATTAGCAGTAGTGGTGAAGTTGAGAGGACTGCAACTTCTCCAGGCTGCACGGCGAGAACCACTGGTCATGCGGCGGAATTTGCGGCCCCTGCCTAGGCCATGACTCTTTTTGCCTGCAGACGTCAGCCTCCACACGCCCCCGTGTTTGTGGACTGGTTTGGTGATCCACTTGATGCCAAGGTTTCTTCTGATAGCTTTATGGAATGGATCGATGACGATGACCTCAACGAATTTTTATGTAGAATCTTCACCAACCCAGGAGGAATCCAGGACCCTCAGGGCCCCACAGTGGTGTCCAGCATGCTCCTCACAACCAACTGAAGGCTTCAAGCAAACTTGAGCCCATTGATACCATGGTGGACAGGCTTGCATGGGTAGCACCCCTAGGACCTGGGTGTTTGGGGACACTGCAGTGCACACCAATGGATGTATGATATAACTTTGCTTGGACATTACTTTGCCAACAAAGTTCCGTCTTGTCAAGGCTATGGTTTTTCCAGTAGTCGTGTATGGATGTGAGAGTTGGACTGTAAAGAAAGCTGAGCACCGAAGAATTGATGCTTTTGAACTGCAGTGTTGGAGAAGACTCTTGAGAGTCCCTTGGACTGCAAGGAGATCCAACCAGTCCATCCTAAAGGAGATCAGTCCTGGGTGTTCATTGGTAGGACTGATGCTGAAGCTGAAACTCCAATACTTTGGCTACCTGATATGAAGAGCTGACTCATTAGAAAAGACCCTGATGCTGGGAAAGATTGAAGGCGGAAGGAGAAGGGGGCGACAGAGGATGAGATGGTTGGATGGCATCACCAACTCAATGGACATGAGTTTGAGTAAACTCTGGGAATTAGTGATGGACAGGGAGGCCTGGCGTGCTGCAGTCCATGGGGTCGCAAAGAGTCGGACACAATTGAGTGACTGAACTGAACTGAACTGAACTGGACGTGTACCTCAGCCTGCGAGCCTTGGCGGGCGGGGTGGGGCGAGGGTCCGGGGCAGCACCGAGAGCTGGTGGTACTGCCAGCAGCACACCATGAGCAGAAAGCACCTCACCTCCGACTGCTTCTTCTCTGCTGGCTCCTGGCTGTGCTCATACGCACCCATCTCAGCTCACCAGACCTCTGCATCCAGACAGAAAGGCGGTATCTTTACTTCTAAACAGTTTTGGGGAAACTGTGATGCCATTTTTAGGAAGGACATATTTTTTTTCTTGCCACCACTGTAGATTCAATGATAATTACATTTACTCTTTTTAAATTTTAATTTATTGAGGTCTTAAAATAACATTTTATGAGGATGGCCTTCTATTTCTACTGCTGTATACTTTGCCATGTGGTCACCACCCAACGTTTAGTTCCCATTCCTCTCCATACAGTTGATCCCCTTTACCATTTTGCCTTCCCTGCCCCCCCCACCCACTCCCCCATCCCCGCCCCGGCCTTTCCCCTCTGATAAGCACTAGTCTGTTCTTGGTATCTAGGTGTTTGTTTATATTATTTTTATTTTATTAGTTTTTCTTCATTGTACAGATGAGTGAGATCATATGGTATTTGCTTTTCTCCTTCTGATTTATTTCACTTTGCATGATACCTTCCAGGTTTATCCACATTCCTGTAAATGGCAAAATTTTATTCTTTATGGCTAAGTAGTACTCCATTGTGTATGTGAATATATATATATATATATATAGATGTATATATACACTTACACCACATCATTTTATCCATTCATCTGTTGATGAGCACTTTAGTTCAGTTCAGTCGCTCAGTCATGTCCGACTGTTTGTGACCCCATGAATCGCAGCACGCCAGGCCTCCCTGTCCATCGCCAATTCCTGGAGTTCACTCAGACTCACGTCCATCGAGTCAGTGGTGCCATCCAGCCATCTCATCCTCTGTCATCCCCTTCTCCTCCTGCCCCCAATCCCTCCCAGCATCAGAGTCTTTTCCAATGAGTTAACTCTTCGCCTGAGGTGGGCAAAGTACTGGAGTTTCAGCTTTAGCACCATTCCCTCCAAAGAAATCCCAGGGCTGATCTCCTTCAGAATGGACTGGTTGGATCTCCTTGCAGTCCAAGGGACTCTCAAGAGTCTTCAACACCACAGTTCAAAAAGCATCCCACTTAAACTGTTTCAATTTCTTGGCTATTGTAAATATTGCTGAAATGAACATGGGAGTCCAGTGAACATGGGCTGCAGATTAGGATTCACATTCTTTAGATAAATACCGCAGAGTAGAAAAGTTCAATCATATAGTAGTTCTAGTCTTAATTTTTTGAGAAATCTCTGTGCTGTCTTCCACAGCAGCTGTACCAATTTACAGCCCCGCTAACCTAGTATGAGGCTTCCCTTACATCCACATCCTTGCCAACACTAGTTATTTATTAACTTTTTTGATAACAATCATTCTAACGGTATGAGGTGATATCTAATGGTGGTTTTGATTTGCATTTCCATAATAATTGGTGATGCTGAGCATCTTTACATGTGCCATATGTACATCTTTAGAAAAATGTCACCTCCTTTGCCCATTTTTAAATTAGGTTTGTTTTAGTTGTGGAGTTGTATAAGTGTGTTATATATTTTGGATATTAACCCCTCAACAGATATGATATGTGCAATTATGCTCCCCCGTTTGGTAGGTTGTCTTCTCACTTTGTTGATGGCTTCCTTTGCCGCACAGTTTTTTTAGTTTGATGTAACCACATTTGTTTATTTTTGGCTTTGTTTCTCTTGCCTGAGGAGACTTATCTAGAGCATACTGACTATGTTTTCTTCTAAGAGTTATATTATTTCAGCTCTAAACTCAAGTCTTTAATCCATTTTGTTATCACATTTACTCTTTTTATGAAGTTTTTATTGGAATATAGTTGATTTACAATGTTGTGTCATTTTCTGCTGGACAGCAAAGTGAATCAGTTATACAGATACCCATTTTTTAGAATCTTTCCCCGTGAGGTCATTACTGTAGAAGTAGAGTTCTCCATGCTATACAATAGGTCCTTATTAGCTGTCTATTTTATATATAGCAGTGTAAATATGTCAATCCCAAGCCTCTAATTTATCCATCCCTCCACTTCCTTCCCCCTCACGACCATAATATTTACTCTTGATTCTAGCTTTGAGAATAAAGCATTTCTTACAGGAAAGAACTGTAAGAAGTTATTTGCACAATTGAGAAGTGACGATTCTCAGTCTTTATTTGCAATTCATCAATTACTTAATCAGATTTTCCCTGATTTGCCTAAAGATTAGAAGCTGTGTCTTATTATCTTGTTAGAAACTTATACCTCACCGCTGGAAGTCCTGAACTAATAGGTCTGAACTGTGGTCTAGTGATCCTTCTGACCAGACAAATTTGGGAAACAGTTATCTGGTTATTATTACATAACAGAAGACCCAAGCCAATTAACAATTAAAACAGCCTTATAAATCACTAAATATAGTAGAAAATGATACTGACCTTACATATTATCTTAATAGTAGAAAAAATTTTGAACTTGAATAAAACTGTGTTGCACATAAATATCCAATTGAAGAATTAAGGCAATTCTTTTTATAATTTAAGCCATCCTCTCTCCCTGTCCACTCCCTCCAACTCATTAACTTATAAATATATTCTTAAATTATTTGTTTGTTTAGGAAGATGGAAAAGGTCATAGTAAGGTGACTGGTGACTAATGATGAGAAGAACTTCTTTAAATAATTAAATTGAATATTTTCATGTCATCTATGTGCACATGGAATTTTGGACCTCTCTAAAAATATGCACTTTTCAGATATTTGCTATCAGTATTTTTGCATGTTAAATTAAGACAGGTTTGCATGTATTTCTACGGTTGTGCGGAAGAACTAATATAGCTATACCAACTTTTAGCTATACTAATAACTAATCAATTATATCTATTTTAAGATGTGAGTTTATTATAAAGTCTGCTATAGTATTGACATACATGCTCCCCCCAAAATTTAGAAATGTTAACTTGCAGTATCCATTTCAGTATCCACCTATTTCAGACATTTTTACTAATATGCAAAATAAGAGGCAAATTCAACTGAGGTAGTTTCTCCACTAATTTATTAATATACTAATCAGTTCAAAATACTATTTAATAATCTGGGTAACATTGGTTTACTTCAAATATTGTCAGAAAGAAGTTTTCCCTTATTCAAGTTCCTACAAACAAATTGCAAGTATGTCTAATAACTTGGATATGGCTAGAAAAATCGTATTTTATTTTATTTCCCTTAGAAAAATTATATTGGTTTTTCAGCATATATGTATATATATGTGTATATTTTTATATGTATATGTATTCATAAAGTATGGATTTCCCCGGTGGCTCAGATGGTAAAGAATCTGCCTGCAATGTAGGACACTTGAGCTCAATTCCTGAGTTGGGAAGATCCCCTGGAGAAGGGAACAGCTACTCACTCCAGTAGTCTTGCCTGGAGAATTCCATGGACAGAGGAGCCTAACGGACTACAGTCCATGGGGTTGCAAAAAGTAGGACATGACTGAGCAACTAACAGTTCACTTTCATATATAATGTATAGACGTTTTAAAATGTGAAAGAGTTAATTTAGATAATTTGAAATGTGTTAATATGAGCTTGAGATTTGTTTTCAAAAACAAATTTAGGTCAATAGAAAAACTTTGGACATTGTGACCAAATGGTCAAAGGAGTGAGAAACATCAGGCTAGGATATCCTTTTACTATTATTGGAGCCATGCAGCCTTAGGATATAGGATATAGGCAGTATTGACAAAGATGCAGGGGCTGGTCAACTTTAAGTTATTTAAAGTTAGATGGTGTGGACTTTTACTAACTTTAGTGGTCAAGTAAATGAAATACTAGGTCAAGTAATCTAGCTAATGTGGGGCAGGGCTCAGGTTTTTTTGAAGAGATAAAAGAAGCTGATGGCATAAAAGGGTTGTAGGTCACTTCTTTTAAGTAACAGAGTTCATTTAGGTTATTTGGCTCTTTCTTCCCATGGGAATGTAAACTCCTCTAGTGAATGGACTTTTTTTTCGTTGTTATATCTCCAACACATAGAGCAGTGTGCCTGGCCGTTACACAATAAAATGTTGTTTAATGTATGAGAATAACTACTGGAGTCACTGGAAAAAGGAACTGTCACTTTTCAGGTTTTTAAAGCAACTTGAGAAAGCTAAAAATGAAGAAATAATTCTTTAGCATTACCTTGCCTTTGAAATTACAGAATGTCGGTTTTATTTTGAGTGGCATTTATTCCAGTCACTACCCTTTCTTTCCTAATAGGACTCCAGTTCTAAAAGGTATGGTAGAGGTGGTAATTCTGTTCTTTTGTATTCTAGTCATTAATTAAACAAGTTAAACAGAATTACTGGAAACCTTATAATGTTCGGGCACTCTGCTAGATGCTCTAGATTTGGAAGTAAAGGATATTTGCTTGTCCTCAAGAGGTTTTCCAGTCGTGCAGAGGAAGCTGCTAGAAAACAAAAGCTTAGAACATGATGCAAGGAGATGTGTGCCCAGAGTGTGAGGAGAATCCGTAAGTAAGGCATGCGATGCAAAAGAGGAGGGTCAGCAAAGATTTGCTAGAACAGATGTTACTTTAACTCAACACTGACTGATAAACATAATGAAAATATTAGCAATCATCACTCATTGAGTGCTCATTATGTGCCAGGCAATTTACAACCCTGATGTCATTATCTCCTTTCAAGAACGTTCATGTGGTGGATATTATTATTATTATACTATAGATGAGGAAAGCGTCTTCAGAAATACTGAATTGGTAACTCGCCCAAGATTACACAGGCAGTTAAGTGGCAGAACAGAAAGCTGGGGCAAGATGCTGAGACCAGCACAAAGGAAACACTGATTAATACAAGGAGGCCACAGAGCACGACAAGGCCGGCAATAATGGAAATCAATTACGTATTCTTCGGAAGATGAGAGAAGTTGTTTCATCTAATGCTGGAGGTGAAGAACAGAGTCAGATCATGATGGACGAGGATGTTCCAAGAATTTTGAAGTTTCTATTGGTTTTATCCCGATATTCCAAAGAACTGTTGATTACCTAGGCCTGCACAGGAATTGGTGGGGAAGTGTGAGCTATTAAATGTTTCTTACTTTAGTAATCTCTCACTCTTCAGACTAGTGATTGATTGATTGATTTTGAAAAGCACTTGTTAACATTTAATGAATTTCCCACCATGTGGCTTCAGGCTCCCAGAACACAAACCCCGACCACACTGCTGATCTCCTCAGCTCTTCTGCTGGAAGATTTGGCCTTCAGGATGACAGGCTGCTCTGGGAACTTCCTCTTCCCCAGAACTTTAAAACCGATGGCACCACATCAATGATATGAGCAGCTAGTCTTATTCTTTGCAGCTTTCACCCGTGTCTGCTCGCTGATCAAGGTCCACAATTGATTAGATTTGACAGTTGGGCAGAAGCTCTGGTTCCTCTTTAAGTGGTAATACCTCATACCATCTTCCCCAAAGTATCTTGTGCAATATTTGTTGAAGTTGATCCTGTGGCAACGCGTGTCACCAACATTACCTTCCTTCTGGGTGTTTCCAGTGTTTGCTGATGTGACCGTGGTGCTAGCTAAAGCGGCCCTTAACAGACTGGATAATTCAAACGTGTTTTATCTGTGGGTTTGTGGGAAAGACTAAGAAGGAAGGAGAGAGAAGGTTTAAAAGGGTTTGAAACGCAGCATTTCTACAGAGCTTGTCCCCTGTTAGGTTTTTTGAGATTTAAGGGATGGTCTAGGAACTACTAATTAACTTCCTCCTACCATATATCAGAAGAAGATATATGGATAAGACTCGTGAGAGTCCCTTGGATTTCAAGGAGATTCAACCAGTCCATCCTAAAGGAGATCTGTCCTGGGTGTTCGTTGGAAGGACTGATATTGAGGCTGAAACTCCAGTACTTTGGCCACCTGATGTGAAGAGCTGACTCATATGAAAAGACCCTGATGCTGGGAGGGATTGGGGGCAGAAGGAGAAGGGGACGACAGAGGATGAGGTGCTTGGATGGCATCACTGACTCAATGGACATGGGTTTGGGTGGACAGGGAGGCCTGGCGTGCTGCAGTTCATGGGGGCGCAATGAGTCAGACATGACTGAGCGACTGAACTGAACCATATATCAGAGATGGACTTGGGTTTTCATGTCATCACAGTGATTCTCACAATCATTCTGTGAAGTAGGAATATTGCCTCCATTCTATGGATGAAGAAACAGCATATTAGCTAAGTATCTTGTCAAAGGTCACATGACTGTCAACAGCAAAGTCAGATTTGAACCCTTTCAAGACTCAAGCTCTAGCTTAAGCTGCTTTCATCTCTTGAGACTGATTTTCAACCCTTTAGGTAAAGACTTAACAAAGGATCAGTGGGATCAATTTAGCGGTTCTGAAACAACAGTTGAAAAAAATACAATTCAGAGACTAGAATAAAATAAAACAGAGACTATCAGAGTCCACTACATGTAGTAAGGGTCAAGATCAGTTGAAATTCGTGTTTCAGTTAGACATACATACATATAAACAGAAGTATTTGTGTGTCCTGAGTTATAAAGGGAAATGTACTTCTTACTATTGGCTGAGGTTTAAAAAGCTTGAAAAGCTCCTCTAGTGAAATAAAGGTCAAATTACAGCTGCTACTTTAATGCATTTATTACTTACTCCTATAAAGGTGAAAGTTTGTAGGTAATCGACAGGCCAGCACACTTCACAGCAAGGGTAGGATAATAAGGAGAAACAGAAAGCTTCATGAAGGCTGAGAAGGATAGCAGACTAGTCTTCATTCCAGTGCATGACAGGCTACAAGTCTTCTTTATTTAATGCCCCACCTGCCATATCAAGGAAAGATAGGCTGTAATTACTATTTCAAAGAAAAGGTATATATGAACCATTTATTGACACACAGAAAATGAGGGAGTTCCCCACCTTTGCCTTCCCACCTGCATCTGGATTTTGAACCTGTAATGAAAGAGAAAGAACATTTAAATTGCAGTATGTGGTAATATTTGTATTTATTGAACACATGCGTCTGCAGATTTGTTATCTATACTGTATATAATTATAAGTAAAATCCAACTAAACTCCATGCTGTGGTTTAAGGAACAATTTGTTTTTCTTTGAAATGCAATTCTGCGAACAAACATTTTTGTAACACGTGGATTAGTAGTAACAGTAGATGGTTAAAAAAATGTTATGTAAAAGCAGCAACTTAAGTCAGTACGTTGAAGGAACAAGAAAACCAAAATAGTACTGTGGCTCCTTTTAGTTCAGTTCAGTGTAGCACAGGCCAGCTTGTGCAGCACGCCAGGCCTCCTTGTCCATCACTAATTCCCAGAGTTTACTCAAACTCATGTCCACTGAGTCGGTGATGCCATCCAAGATCTCATCCTCTGTCGTCCCCTTCTCCTCCTGCCTTCAATCTTTCCCAGCATCAGGGTCTTTTCAAATGAGTCAGTTCTTCTCATGAGGTGGCCAAAGTATTAAAGTCTCAGCTTCAGCATCAGTCCTTCCAACAAATATTCAGGACTGATTTCCTTTAGGAAGGACTGGTTGGATCTCCGTGCAGTCCACTGCTGGGCATACACACCGAGGAAACCAGAATTGAAAGAGACACATGTACCCCAATGTTCATCGCAGCACTGTTTATAATAGCCAGGACATGGAAACAACCTAGATGTCCATCAGCAGATGAATGGATAAGAAAGCTGTGGTACATATACACAATGGAGTATTACTCAGCCTTTAAAAAGAATTCATTTGGATCAGTTCTGATGAGATGGATGAAACTGGAGCCGATTATACAGAGTGAAGTAAGCCAGAAAGAAAAACACCAATACAGTATACTAACACATATATATGGAATTTAGAAAGATGGCAATGATGACCCTGTATGCAAGACAGGAAAAAAGACACAGATGTGTATAACGGACTTTTGGACTCAGAGGGAGAGGGAGAGGGTGGGGTGATTTGGGAGAATGGCATTCTAACATGTATACTATCATGTAAGAATCGAATCGCCAGTCTATGTCTGACGCAGGATACAGCATGCTTGGGGCTGGTGCATGGGGATGACCCAGAGAGATGTTATGGGGAGGGAGGTGGGAGGGGGGTTCATGTTTGGGAACACATGTAAGAATTAAAGAGTTTAAAATTAAAAAAAAATAAAATAGAAAAAATAAAAGAGTCTCCTCCAGCCCCACAGTTCAAAAGCGTCAGTTCTTTGGCACTCAGCTTTCTTTATAGTCCAACTCTCACATCCATACATAACTACTGGAAGAACCAAAACGTTGACTAGATGGACCTTTGTCAGCAAAGTAATTTCTCTGCTTTTTAATATGCTGTCTAGGTTGGCAGAGCTTTCTTCCAAGTAGCAAGCGTCTTTTAATTTCATGGCTGCAGTCACCATCTTCTTGTGAATCTGGAGCCCAAAAGAGTAAAGTCTGACACTGTTTCTACTGTTTGCCTGTCTATTTGCCATGAAGTGATGGGACTGGATGTCATAATCTTAGTTTTCTGAATGTTGAGCTTTAAGCCAACTTTTTCACTCTCCTTTCATCAAGAGGCTCTTTAGTTCCTCTTCGCTTTCTGCCATAAGGGTGGTGTCATCTGCATATCTGAGGTTATTGATATTTCTCCCGGCAATCTTGATTCCAGCTTGTGTTTCTTCCAGTCCAGCGTTTCTCATGATGTACTCTGCATAGAAGTTAAAGAAGCAGGGTGACAATATACAGCCTTGATGCACTCCTTTTCCTATTTGGAACCAGTCTGTTGTTCCATGTCCAGTTCTAACTGTTGCTTCCTGACCTGCATATAGGTTTCTCAAGAGGCAGGTCAGGTGGTCTGGTATTCCCATCTCTCTCAGAATTTTCCACAGTGTATTGTGATCCACACAGTCAAAGGCTTTGGCATAGTCAATAAAACAGAAATAGATGTTTTTCTGGAACTCTCTCACTTTTCTGATGATCTAGTGGATGTTGGAAATGTTATCTCTGGATCCTCTGCCTTTTCGAAATCCACCTTGAATATCTGGAAGTTCACGGTTCATGTACTGTTGAAGTCTGGCTTGGAGAATTTTGAGCATTACTTTGGTAGCATGCGAGATGAGTGCAATTGTGCGGTAGTTTGAGCATTCTTTGGCATTGTCTTTCTTTGGGATTGGAATGAAAACTGACCTTTTCCAGTCCTGTGGCCACTGCTGAGTTTTCCAAATTTTCTGGCATATTGAGTGTGGCACTTTCACAGCATCATCTTTTAGAATTTGAAATAACTGAACTGGAATTCCATCACCTTCACTAGCTTTGTTTGTAGTGATGCTTCCTAAGGCCCACTTGACTGCACATTTCAGGATGTCTGGCTCTAGGTGAGGGGAATCCTAAAATGTGGGAATATAAAGATTTCTCTGTCAGTTCAGTTTAGTTCAGTCGCTCAGTCGTGTCCGACTCTTTGCGACCCCATGAATTGCAGCACGCCAGGCCTCCCTGTCCATCACCAACTCCCGCAGTTCACTCAGACTCGTGTCCATCGAGTCAGTGATGCTATCCAGCCATTTCATCCTCTGTCGTCCCCTTCTCCTCCTGCCCTCAATCCCTCCCAGAATCAGAGTCTTTTCCAATGAGTCAACTCTTCGCGTGAGGTGGCCAAAGTTTCAGCTTTACCGTCATTCCTTCCAAATAAATCCCAGGATTGATCTCCTTCAGAATGGACTGGTTGGATCTCCTTGCAGTCCAAGGGACTCTCAAGAGTCTTCTCCAACACCACAGTCTGACGTAGGGTGCAGCTTGCTTGGGGCAGGTGCATGGGGATGACCCAGAGAGATGTTGTGGGGAGGGAGGTGGGAGGGGGGTTCATGTTTGGGAACGCATGTAAGAATTAAAGATTTTAAAATTTAAAAAAAAATAAAAAAATTAAAAAAAAAAAAAAAGCATCAATTCTTCGGTGCTCAGCCTTCTTCACAGTCCAACTCTCATTCTCTGTATGTGTATACAAATGTCCCAGCTGTTGTTAATTTCTCCTGGAAGAAACTTAGACACACTGAACTTCTGAATAAACATTTTACTTTTTATCCAAGAAAATTAACTACTTGACTATTAAATCAGCTTTTGAATTTGTCATTTTCCTCTTTTTATATTTAAATATTAGTTTTAGTGCTGTTTTGAAGAGCCTAGATTTTACTCTGTATCATATTTAGATAGATTTTTATAAGTCTGAATGAATTATTGTAGCTAGCTAGTTGAGTAAATTGTATTTGGGTTTCTAACTAGTCAGGTTTAAAGAATTAAAAGACAGAAAATTGAATTGCATAGTGTCAGTGATTTGCAAATCCACAATGACACCAATCTGAGTGGAATTAGATATAGCGACATAATTCCATGTGTGTCTCACTCACATCTCAAGATATTTAAATTTATATAATCCAACTCTTTTCATAGTGTTGCTTACTATAAATTAATACAGAAAGTCCTTAGGATGCTTAGCCAGTGACGAGGAAATTGACACAGTAAACATTTGTTTCCTGTCCTTAAAATTGTGTACATGGCAAATTGATGGTGTTTAATCGATTTCACTTTTTCAGAACAAAGATAAATAATTATGTATTGGATATGGAAATCTTGAAGCTTGTACTCTTTTTGGTTTATACTGCCCTTTCTTGAGTCCCTTGTTCAGAAGGTGAAGGCTAGAATTTGTGCAGAGAAAGAGAATGTGTTGTCTCAAACAACTGAGAGTTTAAAAAAAATAGGGTAAATTCAAGCATGACTGGATTTAGAAGCTCACATATTGGAACTTAGTATCTGGTTTCAACTTGTTGCCCAGGTCTGCCATATTTTGGCTTCATTTTCAGGGTCCATGTGGTCACAAGATGGTAGCAGCTGCTCCAGCCTCATACTTCCTCAAATCAAAGCCAAATCCAAGGGGGAAATGTCCTCTCTATTGAAATATCTCTTTGTGTTGTTCAAGTAAAAATCCTGAAATTAGTTCTGATTTATTCTGACTAACTTGGTTTGAGTTAAATGCCTGTTCTTGGATAAATCTTTGCAGCCAGGGGAATTCAAAGTTCTGACTAGCTGAACTTGAGCCTTATCCAAGGAGCCAGGAATTGAGGCTGTATTTAATATGGATTGAAAGTTGGGAAGGGGTGCTGTTTTTAGGATAAAGATGAGTGGGCTACTGGAGAATCAAAAATATTCACAATGCTCTGATCATTTTTATTTTCTTTAAGCTAATTCAACACTTTTTGTGAGAATGGGAAATTTATGTACATTTATCAGTCTCAGTCTGAGGAAAATCTATACAGAATGAGCCAGTCACTTACTGACTTTGTAATTAATCTTGGGCAGATCAAAATATCTTTGATCTTTGTTCTGAGGAGAGCAGAACAAGCAAATGGGGATAATATCTTCTTTCTACTGCCTTATGGGTGGTTGTGAAGAGCCAAACAAATAATGCTTCTAGTAAAAAATTATAATGCTGCTGCTGCTGCTAAGTCGCTTCAGTCATGTCTGACTCAAAGCGACCCCATAGACGGCAGCCCACCAGGCTCCGCCGTCCCTGGGATTCTCCAGGCAAGAACACTGGAGTGGGTTGCCATTTCCTTCTCCATGCGTGAAAGTGAAAAGTGAAAGTGAAGTCACTGAGTCTATCTAGTATTTAATGAGCAGTTTATGTAGAAATTACATTTTTTAATCCCTACAATCAATCTGTACTATAGGTACTACTATACTACTTGTTTTTGAATGACCTAAGGCTTACAGCTGCAGTTGCTCAGTCATGTCCAACCCTTTGCTGCCCCAGGAACAGTAGACTGGCCAGGTTCCTCTGTCTATGGAATTTTCCAGGCATGTATACTGCAGTGGGTTGCCATGCCCTCCTCCAGGGGATCTTCTCAGCCGGAGATTGAGCTTGTGTCTCTTAATTCTCTGCATTAGCAGGCAGAATCTAGCACTACCACCACCTGGCAAGGCTTGTAGAGGTTAAGGAATTTGCACAGGATCAATCACACAGCAATTAAAAGACTGAGTCCATACTCATGTCTATCTGGCTACCAAGTTCATGCTGATAGCCACCATGATGAAATTATAGAGGATTGTCATTGGAGTCTTTAATTCTAAAGTTCACATGTTTTCATATTTCAACATTTAAAAAAATTGGCATACATCTTACAATGGATGGTCAGAGGATAATCATGTTGTAGTAGCTGTTGCTTGAACTTGGCTATTGCCAGTCTTATTGGTAATTCAATTGAGTCTGATACATATGTTGAGTTTAAATGCTATACAAATATTATTTAAATATTACATTAAGACTTGGCATTGAAATGGAAAGTTATTTAAATTGGAGGATAATTGCTTTACAACACTGGATTGGTTGTGCCATACATCAACATGAATCAGCCATAGGTATCTGTATGTCCCCTCCCTCTTGAACCTCCTTCCCACCTCCCACCCCATCCCACCCCTCTAGATTGTCACAGAGCACCAGTTTGAGCTCCCTGCATCATACAGCAAATTCCCCCTGGCTGTCTGTTTACATATGGTAATGTATACATTTCTATGCTAGTCTCTCAGTTTGTTTCATCCTCTCCTTCCTCTACTGTGTCCACAAGTCTGTTTTCTATGTCTGAGTCTCCACTGACACGCTGCAAATAGGTTCATCAATACCATCCGTCTAGATGACATATATATGTGTTAATATATTTGTTTTTCTCTTCCTGACTTACTTCACTATATATAATAGGCTCTAGGTTGATCTACCTCATTAGAACTGGCTCAAATGAATTCCTTTTTCTGGCTGAATAAATATTCCAGCATATACATGTACCACAGGTTCTTTATCCATTTATCTGTCAATGAACATCTAGGTTGATTCCATGCCCTAGCTATTGTATATAGTGTTTCAAGAAACATTGGGGTACATGTATATTTTTCAGTTATGGTTTTCTGAGGGTTATATTCACATTGGTGGGATTGTTGGGTCATATGGTAGTTTTGTTCTTTTTTTTTTTTTTTTTGAATCTCTATACTGTTTGAAAGTGAAAGAGGAGAGTGAAAAAGTTGGCTTAAAGCTCAACATTCAGAAAACCCGAAGATCATGGCATCTGGTCCCATCACTTCATGGCAAATAGATGGGGAAACAGTGGAAACAGTGTCAGACTTTATTTTGGGGGGCTCCAAAATCACTGCAGATGGTGATTGCAGCCATGAAATTAAAAGACGCTTACTCCTTGGAAGGAAAGTTATGACCAACCTAGACAGCGTATTAAAAAGCAGAGACATTTCTTTGTCAACAAAGGTCCATCTAGTCAAGGCTATGGTTTTTCCAGCGGTCATGTATGGATGTGAGAATTGGACTATAAAGAAAGCTGAGCGCTGAAGAATTGATGCTTTTGAACTGTGGTGTTGGAGAAGACTCTTGAGATGAGATCCAACCAGTCCATCCTAAAGGAGATCAGTCCTGAGTGTTCATT
This sequence comes from Capra hircus, assembly GCF_001704415.2. Classification (NCBI taxonomy): domain Eukaryota; kingdom Metazoa; phylum Chordata; class Mammalia; order Artiodactyla; family Bovidae; genus Capra; species Capra hircus. The sequence continues at coordinate 9,744,522 of NC_030821.1, read as the reverse complement.
GGAAGGACTGATGTTGAAGCTGAAACTCCAATACTTTGGCCACCTGATGCAAAGAGCCGACTCATTTGAAAAGATCCTGATGCTGGGAAAGATTGAAGGCGGGAGGAGAAGGGGACGACAGAGGATGAGGTGGTTGGATGGCATCACCGACTCAATGGACATGAGTTTGGGTAAATTCCAGGAGTTGGTGATGGACAGGGAGGCCTGCAGTGCTGCGGTTCATGGAGTCGCAAAGACTTGGACATAACTGAGCGACTGAAGTGAATACTGTTTTCCAAAGTGGCTATATCAATTTATATTCCAAATTACATTACAACAGTGCAAGAGGGTTTCCTTTTCTCCACATCCTCTCCAGCATTTATTGTTTGTAGATTTTTTGATGATGGCCACTCTGACTGGTGTGAGGTGATAACTCATTGTAGTTTTGGTTTGCATTTCTCTAATAATGAACAATGTTGAACATCTTTTCTTATTGTGCTTATTAGGGATCTGTATGCCTTTGGAGAAATATCTGTTTGGGTCTTCCACCCACTGTTTGATTGAGTTGTTTGTTTTTCTGGTGTTGAGTTGCATAAGCTACTTATATATTTTGGAGATTAATCCTTTGTCAAAAATGATTTGCTATCATTTTCTCCCATTCTGAGGGTTGTCTTTTCACCTTATTTATAGTTTCCTTTGCTGTATGAAAGCTTCTAAGTTTTATCAGGTCCCACTTGTTTAATTTTGTTTTCCATTAAGCTAGAAGGCGGGTCATAGAGGGTCTTGCTGTGATTTATGTGAAAGAGTGTTCTGTGCTGTGCTGTTAGTCTCTCAGTCATGTCTGACTCTTTGTGACCCTGTGGACTGTAACCCACCAGGCTCCTCTGTCCATGGGGATTCTCCAGGCAAGAATACTGGTGTGGGTTGCCATGCACTCCTCCAGGGGATATTCCCAACCCAGGGACTGAACCCAGGTCTCCTGCTTTGTGGGCAAATTCTTTACGAACTGATCCACCAGGGAAGCACTAAGAGTGTTCTGCTTAGTAAAAACCCCATTTTGATCAACCTTTGCAGTTATTGAACTGCAGAAATTCACAAGAATGTCTTATTCAGTGGCTGTGAAGTCACTGAATGAAATAAAATCAGATTTGGCCTGGTATTGCATGGAAGCCTCATTAGCAGGGACTGGGCCTTGTTTCTTGAAAGTGAACCTACTTAGCACTGTTTACTGATGCTCTCCTAAGTCTCAGTGGTTCAGTGATAACAGAATCTTTTTACCACTGGATTATCCTGAAACAATACAATTTATTTTTTAGGAAAGTTTCAATATGAATAAATTTGATTTGACCTCTACTTTCATATTCTTAAAACTTTATAGATTGCCTTTTGGTCTTAAGAGGTCCTCAAACCATGCAGTTTTGCAAATAAGTAAAGATGACTATGATCTTAGAAACTGTTACTGTTACTACCACGGGTAGGAACTAAAGTTTGTCTGATCCATTGTAATTTATAGCATCACTTCACATGTATTTCTCACTAAATTCTTTCATGTTAATTGTAGAACACCTATAGAGTTGAATATGTGAAATATATTTTTGTCTCATGTCCTGGTTTCCATGTATTGACTTCCATATTTTCTGTTACAAAGGAATATCTGTGCTTTATTTGATAGAACCTCCAAAGATTATGCAGTGTGTCTGTCAGAACAATTTCCAGTTAGTCATGATGGGTCATCTCCTTAGTATTAGAATAGTCTTGATACAAACTGAAAAGAAGTGTTGGGAAATTGTGATACAGTCATAAATGAAGTGTTAGTCACTCAGTTGTGTCTGACTTCTGGTGATCCCGTAGACTGCAGCCCAAAAGTGATGTGAAGTATAAACTATTGAAAAGGAAGTTGGTTAACACATTGAAAGCATAAAGGGAAAACGAAAAGGAGAAAAGATGCTCTTGCCACACCTTGGAAAGTGTGTTTTGTTAGTTGAAATTCCTTATTTAGCTTTTTTTTTTTTAATTTAAATAATCTGTCATGCAGACTCAATCTCCATGACTTTGGTGTCAGGACATTGATTTGGGATTTTGGAATTCTGCTTTTATTTATCAGATAAAAAAGGATTATCTTAAAAATATACTGTTTCATAAATTGAACATTTTATTTTGAATGGAACTTTCCTTATTTGTTTTATTGCATGTATATGTTTATGATTTTTATCAGGATGATGAAGAGAACTATTTAAATTTTAATTCTTAGAATAGACTCCAGGGCATGTTCATACAAATCAGGGTCCTGGCAAGCCTCAGTAAGCCAAGGCCCCTTGGAGGGAGCCAGCAGCAGGAAACGATAGGTTGAGAGGCAGTGAGAAGAAGCTCGTATCTGCACATGTTTATTTTCAATAATTAGGCACAGTGTTAATAGAAACATTCATTTGAGGCAAAGGCTGGTTATTTGCACAAATAGTGGAAATATGTGGTACTGTAGTTTTGCTACGAAGACTACAAGATTAACTAAGCAAGAAACACTCAACTCAATGTAATGAGACCATGTTTCCTAAGAGAATTAGAAATGGAATAAACTTCAAAATGTCTAATGTATTTTATTTCAGAACAATGTCCTTAACATAATTAGTCCTATTTTCTTTTAAAAGGCTTCACTGAAGTGTAATTTATATACTATACATTTTTTGAGAGTAAAATTCAGCACCTTTCAGTAAACTCACCGTTGTGCATACATCACCACAATCAATTGTTGAACACTTCCATCGGCTGGAAAGAAATCCTGAAAATATGGTATATTAATACATATATATGGAATCTGCATGGCATCACCAACTCGATGGACGTGAGTCTGAGTGAACTCCGGGAGCTGGTGCTGGGCAGGGAGGCCTGGAGTGCTGAGATTCATGGGGTTGCAAAGAGTCAGACACAACTGAGCGACTGAACTGAACTGAACTGAACTGATATGGATTCTAGAAAAAGGGTACTGGGGACCCTCCTTGCAGGACAGGCCCAGAACCACGGAGGTGGAGAACGGACTTGTGGACACGGAGGTGGGGGGGAGGGTGGGGCAGACAGAGTGTGGCGCTGACACGTGCACACGCCCACGTGTGAAATAGACAGCCAGGGGCGCTGCCGCACGACGCCGGGAGCTCAGCTCCGCGCGCCCTGATGACCGAGAGGCTCCGAAGGGAGGGGCGTATGTGTGTATGTAGCTGGTTCACGCTGTTGTACAGCAGAAACTAACACGACATTGTCAAGCACTCATACTCCAATTAAAAATAAATAAATAATTATAAAAGAGAAACCCTGGACCCCTTAGCCACTGCTCTCTAATCCTCTCGTATTTCACCATCCCTAAGAAATGGATTTTCTTATTCTCCAGATTTTCCAATTCTGTACAATACCTGGTCCTTTGAGACTGATTATTTAGCTTCGTCTATAGTTTTCAAGGTTCAACTACATTGTAGCATGTATTGATAATTTATTTTCATTGATGACTAACATTCTGTTCAGGGGTATACTGCTTTTATCCGTTGATTTGGGTTGTTTTCATGTTTTGACTATTATGAAGAATGCTGCTAAGAACATTTGTGTACAAGTTTTTATGTGAACATATATTTTAATTTCCCTTAGGTATATACATAGGAATGGAATTGTTGGGACATATAGTAATTCAATGTTTAACATTTTTAAGGAACAGCTGGACTGTTTCCAAAGTGGCTGCAGCATTTTGCATTCCCATCAGCAATGTTTAAGTGTTACAATTTCTCCATATCCTGTCTGTTACTTGTTATTTTCTGTGTGTGTGTGTGTGTGTGCGTGTGTGTGTGAAATGATAGTCATCCTAGTGACTGTGAAGTGGTATCTCCTTGGGGTTTTGATTTTTATTTCTGTATTGGCTAATGACACTGAGTATCTTCTCAGACATTTGTATATCTTCTTCAGAGAGCTATCTATTCAGATCCCTTGCCTATTTTTAATTGGATTGTCTTTTTTAGTTTTATTAGCTCTTTATATGGTCTAGATACAAGTCCCTTATTACATATATTATTTGCAAAACTGTTCTCCTGTGAGTTATCTTTTCACTTTCTTAACAGTGTCTTTTGGAGCAAGAAGTATTTAATTTTGATGATTTCCAGTTTTTTTTTCATTGTTGTTGTTGGTGTTTTCGGTGCCACACCTAATACTATCTGATCCAAACTAACAAAGGCCGAGACATAACATTCATTCTATTATTTTCATAGCTTATGCCTCTTAGGTTTAGTTACTCAATCTAGTTTGAGTTACTTTTTGTATATGGTATAAGGTAAGAGTCCGACTTGATTATTTTTCATGTGAATATCTAGCAGTCCGAGCACCATTTGTTGAAAAAACTATTGCCGTTTCATCTTTGTCAGAAATCAATTGGTTGTAAATCTGAGAGTGTATTTCTGGACTATCAGTAATATTCCCTTGTTCTATATGTCTGTTTTTAAGCTAGTACTATGTTTTCTTTCTTTCTTTTTTTCTTTGCTTACCATAGTTTTCTAGTAAGTTTTGAAACTGGGAAATGTTCAGTTCATTCTCTCAATCATGTCCGACTCTGCGACCCCATGAACTGCAGCATGCCAGGCCTCCCTGTCCATCACCAACTCCTGGAGCTTGCTCAAACTCATGTCCATCGAGTCGGTGATGCCATCCAACCATCTCATCCTCTGTCATCCCCTTCTTCTTCTGCCTTTAATCCTTCCTAACACCAGGGTCTTTTCAAATGAGTCAGTTCCTCACATCAGGTGGCCAAAGTATTGGAGTTTCAGCCTCAGCATCAGTGCTTCCAATGAATATTCAGGACTGATAGCCTTTAGAATGGACTGGTTGGATCTCCTTGCAGTCCAAGGGACTCTCAAGAGTCTTCTCCAACACCACAGTTCAAAAGCATCAATCCTTCGGTGCTCAGCCTTCTTCACAGTCCAGCTCTCACATCCACACATGACTACTGGAAAAACCATAGCTTTGACTAGATGGACCTTTGTCAGCAAAGTAATGTCTCTGCTTTTTAATATGCTGTCTAGGCTGGTCATAACTTTTCTTCCAAGGAGCAAGAGTCTTTTAATTTCATCGCTGCAATCACCATGTGCAGTGATTTTGGAGCCCCCCAAAATAAAGCCTGCCACTATTTCCATTATTTCCCCTTCTATTTGCCATGAAGTGATGGGACCAGATGCCATGATCTTAGTTTTCTGAATGTTGAGTTTTAAGCCAACTTTTTCACTCTCCTCTTTCACTTTCATCAAGAGGCTTTTTAGTTCCTCTTCACTTTCTGCCATAAGGGTGGTGTCATCTGCATATCTGAAGTTATTGATATTTCTCCTGGCAATCTTGATTCCAGCTTGTGCTTCATCCAGTCCAGCGTTTCTCATGATGTACTCTGCATAGAAGTTCGGTAAGCAGGGTGACAATATACAGCCTTGACGTACTCCTTTTCCTGTTTGGAACCAGTCTGTTGTCCCATGTTCAGTTCTAATGGTTACTTCCTGACCTGCATACAGATTTTTCAGGAGGCAGATGGCCTGGTATTCTCATCTCTTTAAGAATTTTCCACTGTCTGTTGTGATCCACACAGTCAAAGGCTTTGGCAGCACTTTAACAGCATCATCTTTTAGGATTTGAAATAGCTCAGCTGGAATTCCATTACCTCTGCTAGCTTTGTTCATAGTGATGATTCCTAAGGCCCACTTGACTTCAGAGTCCAAGATGTCTGGTTCTAGGTGAGTGATCACAGCATCGTGGTTATCTGCGTCATTAAGATTCCTTTTGTATTGTTCTTCTGTGTATTCTTGTCACTTCTTAATATCTTCAGCTGTTAGTTCCATACTGTTTCTGTCCTTTGTTGTGCCCATCTTTGCATGAAATGTTCCCTTGGTATCTCTAATTTTCTTGAAGAGATCTCTAGTCTTTCCCATTCTATGGTTTTCGTCTTTTTTTTTTTTTTTTGCATTGATTTCTGAGGAAAGCTTTCCTATCTCTCCTTGCTATTCTTCAGAACTGAATTCATATGGTTATATCTTTCCTTTTCTCCTTTGCCTTTAATTTCTCTCTCTGCTATTTATAAGGCCTCCTCAGACAACCATTTTGCTTTTTTGTATTTCTTTTTCTTAGGGATGGTCTTGATCACAGCTTCCTGTACAATGTCACAAACCTCTGCCAATAATTCTTCAGGCACTCTATCAGATTTAATCCCTTGGATCTGTTTGTAACTTCCACTGTATTATTGTAAAGGATTTGATTTAGGTCATAACATAATTTTGTAAACCCTCCAAAATTGTTCTTCCTTTTCAAGATTTTTTGGCTATTCTGGTTCTTTTGCATTTACACATAAATTTGAGAATAAATTTCCTAATTTATCAGTTTATAGAGCATTTCTACCTTAGTATGGAGAAGGCAAAGGCAACACACTCCAGTACTCTTGCCTGGAAAATCCCATGGACGGAGGAGCCTGGTGGGCTGCAGTCCATGGGGTTGTGAAGAGTCAGACACGACTGACTGACTTCATTTTCACTTTTCACTTTCATGCATTGGAGAAGGAAATGGAAACCTACTCCAGTGTTCTTGTCTGGAGAATCCCAGGGACGGCAGAGCCTGGTGGGCTGCCGTCTATGGGGTTGCAAAGAGTTGGACACGACTGAAGTGACTTAGCAGCCGCAGCAGCAGCAGCTAGCTTAACAATATTAAGCTTTACAATCCATGAACATGGATGTCTTTCTATTGATTTGGATCTTTAATTTCTTACCACATTTGTTGTTTTCAGTGTATAACTTTACTTCATTGTTTAAGTTTATTCCCGAGTATTTCATTACTTTGCTGAATTGGTTTACTAGTAGTTAGTTCTATTTTTACAAAAACCTTTCAGTGGCATATTTAAGACTTAAAGTTTGACCACATTCTCAATACTTTTGACAACATTAGAGACATTTTGGGTTATGGCAAACATGATTTGAAACACATAAAAACTTTATCATTTTTTTAGGTAATTTAATACTATGGTGGAATAACAAGCAATATAGTTCATTCTGTGATACTACATTTCCATTATTTTGCATACCAGGTTTAGCTAAGAATATAGATCTCAACTTAAGAAAATCATAAATTAGTTGCATGACACTCTCTAAATCATTTTTCCTCAAAATGAAATCTCCAAACCAGCAGTACGTACTAGCATCAAATGGAAATTTGTTAGTTATTTTCGAGTCCCACTTCAGATTTATTGAATCGAATGTGTCTTGTCACACTGCGCTGACTCCTAAAGCTTTATAGTAAGTTTTGATATCAGGTAGTGTGACTCTTTGGGATTTTTCAAAATTGTTTTGGCTATCCTATGTCCTCTTTTTTTCATATAAATATCAAAGTCAACTTCTCAGCTTCTGCAAAAGCTTTCTGGGTTATTGATTGGAATTTCATTGACCCTATCTATCAGTGTGAGACGAATTGATGTCTTAATAACATCGATCCTTCTAAACCATGGATACTATATCTTTCTGTATTACTCTCACCAATGTTTTATAGTTTTAACAGACAAATCTTTTTTTAGATTTGTTGTTGTTTACTCTCTAAGTCATGTTCAACTCTTTTGTGAACACATGGACTGTAGCCCTCCAGGATTGTGGGATTCTCCAGGCAAGAATAATGGCATAGGTTGCCATTTCCTTCTCCAGGGGATCTTCCTGACCCAGACATCGAACTTGCGTCTCCTACATTGGCAGGTGGATTCTTTACCATTGAGCCATCAGGGAAGCCCTAAAAAGGAAGCCCTTTTAAGATTTAACATACATATTTTGTTAGTTTATTTCTATTTTTTGAATCCTATTTTAATAGTAGTTTAAGACTTCAATTTTCAATTTTGGGGTGCTTGAATAAAAATTACAAATGATGTTTCTGTCTTGTGTGTGTGCTTAGTCGTTCAGTCATGTCTGACTGTTTGAGACCCCAAGGACTGTAGCCCAGCAGGCTCCTCTGTTCATGGGATCTCCAGGAAAGAATACTGGAATGCATTGTCATTCTCTTCTCCAGGGGATCTTCCCAACCCAGCGACTGAACCTGGGTCTCCTGCACTGCAGGCGGATTCTTTACCATCTGAGCCACCCACCAGGGAAGTCCATTTATATTTTAAGACCTTGCTAAACATACTTATTAGATCCAGTAGTCTTTTTTTTTTTTTTTTAATTCTTGGCATTTTCTACATAGACAATCCTGTCATCTGAAAAATTTTTTAAAGTTTTATTTTTTTCCCAATCCTTTAAATTATTTTTCTTCCTTTGTTGCACTGATTATTATTTCCCATACAGTGTTAAATATGAGTTATCAGAGAATGAAACATTTTAAAATGTTTTATTTACTATTACATGGTACCTGGAAATGTTGGAGAGGGGCTTTAAAATATAAAATTATAATATTCTTATTTGTAATCATTAGGAAAAAATCAACTAGCAGTCTTTAAAAAGAAGAGAATAGACAATGCAAAGTTATATACCAGCATTTGACAACAGAAATGGGAGGTATGGGAGGACCTTGGAGATCCCTCTGTCCAACTCTCCTATTATTCATCAAGCAGAAATGAGGTTCTCTGTTGAAGTGACTGGGAAATTTTGGTTATAATAATCAGATCTCTAGATTCTTAGCCCCATTCTTTTTCCTGGGAAAGATAATTTCTTGAGAAATGATGACGTCTCCACTGCCAGTGGCTTAAATTTTAATTGTGGGTATCCAGATCTCAGCCTCTACACCCCTAACTTGCCACTTGAAAAACAATCCAGGGACTTCCCTGGTGGTCCAGGGGTTCAGAATCCATCACCGAGTGCAGGGGATGTGGGTTCGGTCTGGTCTGGGAAGATTCCACATGCTGTGAGGTGTCGGAGTCCATGTGCCCAGACTACCAAGCCTCACCTGAGAGCCAGCAGGCCACAACAAAAGCAGCCACAGTGATGAGAAGCCTGCACACAACTAGTGCGTAGCCCCCATTCAACACAGCTGCAGAAAGCCCACACACAGCAATGGAGACCCATGACGCCCCAAATAATAAATACATATTAAAACAAAACAAAACAAAAACACTCCAGCTTTGTGATTTGAGACGTGCTCCTTCTGTCTCTAAACTCCCCTCTGCAGGGCCTGTTTAGAGATAGGTACTGATGCCTGGATCCTCCCCCAGAAATTCTGACTTGATTTGTCCGGGGTATGCCTTGGGCATTGGGACTTTTAACAACTCACCCTGTGATTTTATTGTGCTAATATACTCCTTCCCAGGGCTATTTGGCGCTCAGAACCTTTAGGTGGAAGCTTGTTATAATCTTCGTGTCAGATGCGATTCAGGTGTTTGGGATTTTAATAGACACCAGGCCCTTCTTGGGCTAGCTGAAGTATTTGGTGTATATTGCCCTTGGCCTACTGCCTATGTGGACCTGCTGAGGTCTTACTGGGTAATTTCTGCTGCTGGGGAAACAGGCTTTCTGTGCATTGACTTTCAATGACCTTCCAGCCGTGATTCCCTCCCGGCCTTCACCTGCAGATGTCTGCCTGCCTGTTTTTACCGGCTGGCTTGGCAGAAATGCTTGCACCATCTGTCCTGGGCTGTCTGGACCGAGAAGGTTTGAACAGGGGGGAGGACTTTCCTGTGGAGTCAAAGGTCAGCTATACTACTCTGGCTCAAAGCAAAGATTTTCTAGGTAGCTTTCCCTTACAACTTCTGACATGGCTGCAACTTCTCACATTGTGTCTTAAAAGAGATGTGGAATACACGTATATATGGGAGGATTTTTATGTAATACATATAAAATAAAAAGCAAATGGCATATTTGCATAAAATGGAGGCATACACATCTTATTTAACAAAATATATTTTCTCTTTATTTCACTGACCATTTTATTGGCTGTAATAAGAACTATTCCAGGACCAAAGAGTTAAAAGGCTAACAAAATGAAACCACTCCTGATGTGGAAAAAGACTTTCTAATCTGAAGCATTCCTCCTGATTCTGTTTTCGAGATCTATAAACACCATATGTTGAGTGGACAGTATTATAATGTTTTGGCTTAAACTATGGTCTGTTTTTCTTTCTTTCTTTTTCTTTTTTTTATCCCCTTGAGACGAACCTAATTGATTCAAAAGACAAAGCCCAAGGACATTACAAGAGAAACAGGAATCGAATACTAACAGTTCATGTACATATGGAATTACTTATTTTATCATCAGAAAATGTTCCCTACACACAGAGAGTGGCCAAAGTGATTCTTTTACCATTTGATCACTCAGTCAATATAAAGAGTTCTATGCTGCATTCTTAGCCTGAAAAGATATGCCATAAAGTAGATACATAGAAAGCTCTCTTACCTTGGCAAAACTGGCCAAAGAAAGAACAAATTTTGCTGCTGAGAAACTTGGGAAAAATTTTGCATATACCCAGTTTCACAAGATCATGGGTCCGTTTTCTCTGGGAAAAAAGGTCAAGTTATATGGATTATGAACGTCAGTAAAAGTCCTTTAGAAAAGTGTTCTCTACCTAAATCTAGCTCCTCATCTCTTTTTGCACCCCACCCTCTCTCCTGCCCAGAGCCACCTCAGTCCCTCCCTACGCACATACAGACTTGCTGTTCCAAGTTGTCCTTGGGTGATGAGTGAGAAGGCCTAACATTTGTATAAGATGCTCATCACGTTAACACAATTGAATCTGTGAGCTCAAGGGCTTAATATGCCACAAGTCAAGGCACTGTATTATTGAACATATGTATTTTTTAAAGAATAAGCATTCCTGACATCAAGCATATGCTTTATGAAACCAATAACATTCAGTCCAGCGTTGTTTCATCTCAGCATTGGAACACCGGGAGGTACCTCAGCCCAAGACACTGGCAGACAATGGAGTTCTTAGCGGGAACGTTCAGTAAGACTCATCGTCCAGAAAAATCACCTTTGTCAAGGGCTGTGCCACAGACGGCTGCTCACTAGCAGTGGAGGCCACATTTGTGAATACAGAGGAACGTCTAAGACCTCTTCAGTTCAGACATTCAAAAAAGAGTCCTTCGTGATACCAGGCAGGAAACTGCATGTACCTGTAGCCCTATCTGATTTCACAGCTTGCAGGGCAATGCACACTGCATCCTGGAGGAACTGACAGACTGGTGGGTCAGGATGGATCAGGATGCAAACCTAATGTAGATCCACTCTGTTCTCCACAGTCAAATAAGCACACCTCCTTTCTCCTGGAAGCAAAGCAAACGGGCTTAGAATGGTGGGAACTAGATAAGCAAACAGCTGAAAGTGAGCACTATTTCTTTGGCCCTGGATGCTTTCCAAGCAACATTTTTAGGAATGCTAAAAATATAATCACATCTAATATTTTTGAGCATTTATCATACATTAGGCACTTTTTATAATTATCTAATATACTCTGCACAGAAAAATGCTCCTCATATTTACTATCTCTGTATTCCCAAAGAGGAAACTGAGACTAAAAGAGAATTTCACAAAAAGTTAAGTGATGGGTTTATGTTTAAAACTTACACTGAGGCCAGCGTCTGCATAATTAACCATCATTTTATAAGGGTGTCTCTGAATAAGCACTTTATCTGTATCGTCTTATTAAATCTTGACAATATTGCTGTTGCTGCTGCTAAGCCGCTTCAGTCATGTCCAACTCTGTGCGACCCCCAGATTGCAGCCCTCCAGGCTCCCCCTTCCCTGGGATTCTCCAGACAAGAACACTGGAGTGAGTTGCCATTTCCTTCTCCAATGCATGAAAGTGAAAAGTGAAAGGGAAGTCGCTCAGTTGTGTCCAACTCCTTGTGACTCCATGGACTGCAGCCCACCAGGCTCCTCCGTCCATGGGATTTTCCAGGCAAGAGTACTGGAGTGGGGTGCCATTGCCCTCTCCATGAAGTACTATTGATTTCCTACTTTACAGATGAGGCTAAGAAAGCTTAGAGAGGTTAAAAAACTTAAGCGAGTTAAAGAGCTTAGAGAGAACACATCTGTACACTTCTGGAGCTGGGGTCCAAACTCACGCAGGTCAACCAGAAATAGCGCCTCCCTGCAATATGTCCAATGTTTCTGATCAACCACAGCCAGCAGCCACTGCATCCCTGTGGTCTTCTGCTTGCCTCCTCCTTTTGCCCTTGGCCTTGCTGTCTCCACTCATCCTAGGGTGAGCTCATGTGAGTACAATTGACTACACGGGCCCCAGGGCCACTTGTCTCACCATTCCTAGATCATGGCAAGCTGCATTTTCAAACCACATAATCATTATACTTTAGGACTAATATTAAAGTTGTTGGATGGTAATTCTACCTGTGTTTGCCCCTGTGACAGAAAAGACTTATGCAAAATGAATGCATTTTCAAACATTGAAGTATACTTCAAATAGAGCTCAAATACTTAGACTTTTAGTCTGACCAGGTGCCTTTAGAAGACGAGCTGCCTTTTCTTCAATATACATTTGATATCGAGAAGTAAAAGTTAGAATATATTTTCCCTGGAGTTTATAAAAATCACATTGCTTGCAATAGAGCATCATAAATTTACTTAAGCCCTTTCAGATATTGAACTGAATATATCAAATATAAAATACATTCCCATATCTTAACCTGCACATGTTTGTGGTAGTTGCTCCCTGTGGAATTTCTCTGCTCATTATATAATGGCTCTAAATGCTTTGGGAGGTAGGAAGAGAAGGGACATTCCTTTCAATATCTTCCAATGATAAAAGATAGACATCTTTTGTTTGATGAGAACTATGGTCAAAACAACCATTTAAAGTGTACATAAAAAGAAAGCACAGAGCAAAGTACAATTGAATAAAACCAGACCGTGAGTCTCTTTGGCACAGAGATTCCAGATATAGCACAGATGGATCCAGAAAGAGGCCAGCATCATTAGACTTTTAAAATAGAGATGCAATCTTTGATAGGAGGTGGGGGGAGGAAAAGTCTTCTTGGCGGCTGTTCACTTTGGAAATCTTTATCAGAGAATGAGGAGTTTCCTTTTGATAATGGCCTCTTGGATAGAGCTAATCCTTTAATTTCGGATTCCCCCTGTTATCTTTTGCCAGGTACGAATACTTAAAACAATTCCCAGATTTCTAAGGTGTATGTGAGTACAACTGCAAACTCTGAATGAAGTGTGAACAGTTCACTACATTATAAGATATCGTTGCTATTATTCAGTCTTGAAATTCCAAATTTGAACTTTGGTGTTTACCTGAATAGCATCACATCAGAATCTTTGTTGAGAAAATTTTCATGCTTGTGAAAAGGTCAGGGTGTTTTCAGGGTTTCCAGTGATATTCTGACAGAGGATAGAAGGGTTCCAGCTGTTGGGATGATAGCAGGAATGATTGCCCTGAAAAATCAGAGGCATCTGACCCAAGAGGCATCCTGGAATAGGGGAGAGAGTATTAAACAGAGAATCAAAATTACAGATTTTCACCTGAGCCTGCCACAAACTTAAGTTGCCTCCCCTGGATCTCAGCTATTACACTGGGTGAACTCTGAGGGCCTCTTCCAAAAGTCTAAGCTATACCTTTATTGTAGTTATTCATAGCTATTATTATTTTTATTATCATTTTGATTATAACTCACTTTGTACAAAAGTGTTTGAGGTCATGGTTTGAAAAAAACCGAAAACTTGCAACTTGATACAATAAACAGATAAATAGGGCAAAGGAAAAGTAGTCAGTCAAAATAAAGATCACCTGAAGCGCCATCTACAGCAATGTTAACTACAGTCATCATTTTGCACTGCATATGCCCAGTGTTTATTTCTTACAACTTACAGTATTTATCTTACAATTTATATTACAGCTTACAACTAAAGTGGTAAGTCTTTTTCTTACTTTATCTTTGTACCTCTCAATCACCTTCATTCAATTCCCTCTCTGTCCACTCCCAGCTTTTGTTAAGAATAAAACCTATCTCTTTTTCTACGAGCTGTGTTTGTTTGTTTCTTAGAGTTCGTGTGTAAGTGAGATCAAACAGTATTTGTCTATAGGTCTGGTTTATTTCATTTAGCATAGTTCCTTAAGATCCATCCATGTTGTTACAAATGGCAAGATTTCCTTCTTTTTTATGGCCAAATATTATCCATATATACATATATATATATATGCTTATACATATATATACATATAGTAAGTCCCCTACCTATGAACAAATTCTGTTCCAAGAGCATGTTCCTAAGTTCAATTTGTTTGGAAAGCCCAACGAAGTTAGCCTCGGTACCCAATGAACACAATTGGCAATGTAGTACTATGCAGGTGTTTAATACTTTTCATACAAATAATACATGAAAAACAAACACAGAAAATAAAACATGTTTAACCTTACAGTATAGTACCTTGAAAAGTACAGTAGTACAGCACAACAGCTGGTACACAGGGGCTGTATTCAAGTGAACAGGCGAGAAGAGCTACTGACTGGAGGAGGGAGGGGAGGTGGGAGACGGTGAGCTGGAGCATCACCAGCAACAGGGAACTGAGGGCAAGCTGCAATTTCAGTCACACCTGACACTGATGACACGGGTGTCGGTTCCTTGCTAGATTCAATTCCATCTACCTTCCTGAAAAATTGATCCAGTGATGCCTGGAGAGCAGTTCTTTTTCTCGCATCATATTAGACATCGTAGCGCTGGACTGCATTGTGAACGGCAGCTGGAACCTTCCAGTACTGTTCTATATTCGGGTCCTGTGCCTCAAAAATGGGCCTCCTCAAGTAAAGAACACCCCTTTGCCATCTCTTGCATTGTGAACCTCTTCGGTCCTTCACTTGATTATTCTTCCTGTTGTCTCTCTCTGTCCTTTCTCTGGGCCTCTATTTCTACCAGGTCTTCACTCATAAGCTTCTTGTGTTGCCCAGTAAGAAGCTCAGTGAAGTTGTCCTCGTGCAGACCTAGCTCCAGCTTCTGGTTGATGGTCACGAAGATGCTGAAGATCTGTTTGAAATCCTCATCCACCTTCTCAAATCCGTGAAACTCGTGAACAAACTGTGGGCTCAGTTCAGTTCAGTTCAGTCGTTCAGTCGTGTCCGACTCTTTGCGACCCCATGAATCTCAGCACGCCAGGCCTCCCTGTCCATCACCAACTCCCAGAGTTCACTCAGACTCACGTCCATTGAGTCCGTGATGCCATCCAGCCATCTCATCCTCTGTTGTCCCCTTCTCCTCCTGCCGCCAATCTCTCCCAGCGTCAGAGTCTTTTCCAATGAGTCAACTCTTCGCATGAGGTGTCCAAAGTACTGGAGCTTCAACTTTAGCATCATTCCTTCCAAAGAAATCCCAGGGTTGATCTCCTTCAGAATGGACTGGTTGGATCTTCTTGCACTCCAAGGGACCCTCAAGAGTCTTCTCCAACACCACAGTTCAAACGCATCAATTCTTCAGTGCTCAGCCTTCTTCACAGTTGAACTCTCACATGCACACATGACCACTGGAAAAACCATAGCCTTGACTAGGTGGACCTTAGTCGGCAAAGTAATGTCTCTAGTATGCTATCTAGGTTGGTCATAACTTTTCTTCCAAGGAGTAAGTGTCTTTTAATTTCATGGCTGCAGTCACCATCTGCAGTGATTTTGGAGCCCAGAAAAATAAAGCCTGACACTGTTTCTACTGTTTCCCCATCTATTTCCCATGAAGTGATAGGACCAGATGCCATGATCTTCGTTTTCTGAATGTTGAGCTTTAAGCCAACTTTTTCACTCTCCTCTTTCACTTTCATCAAGAGGCTTTTGAGTTCCTCTTCACTTTCTGCCACAAGGCTGGTGTCATCTGCATATCTGACGTTATTGATATTTCTCCCAGCAATCTTGATTCCAGCTTGTGTTTCTTCCAGTCCAGCGTTTCTCATGATGTACTCTGCACAGAAGTTAAATAAGCAGAGTGATAATATACAGCCTTGACATACTCCTTTTCCTATTTGGAACCAGTCTGTTGTTCCATGTCCAGTTCTAACTGTTGCTTCCTGACCTGCATACAGATTTCTCAAGAGGCAGGTCAGGTGGTCTGGTATTCCCATCTGTCTCAGAATTTTCCACAGTGTATTGTGATCCACACAGTCAAAGGCTTTGGCATGGTCAATAAAGCAGAAATAGATGTTTTTCTGGAACTCTCTTGCTTTTTCCATGATCCAGAGGATGTTGGCAATTTGATCTCTGGTTCCTCTGCCTTGTCTAAAACCAGCTTGAACATCAGGGAGTTCACGGTTCACATATTGCTGAAGCCTAGTTTGGAGAATTTTGAGCATTACTTTACTAGCATGTGAGATGAGTGCAACTGAGCAGTAGTTTGAGCATTCTTTGCCATTGCCTTTCTTTGGGATTGGGATGAAAACTGACCTTTTCCAGTCCTGTGACCACTGCTGAGTTTTCCAAATGTGCTGGCATATTGAGTGCAGCACTTTCACAGCATCATCTTTCAGGATTTGAAACAGCTCAACTGGAATTCCATCACCTCCACTAGCTGTGTTCATAGTGATGCTTTCTAAGGCCCACTTGACTTCACATTCCAAGATGTCTGGCTCTAGATTAGTAATCACATCATCATGATTATCTGGGTCGTGAAGATCTTTTTTGTGTAGTTCTTCTGTGTATTCTTGCCACCTCTTCTTAATATCTTCTACTTCTCTTAGGTCCAGACCATTTCTGTCCTTTATCGAGCCCATCTTTGCATGAAATGTTCCCTTGGTATCTCTAATTTTCTTGAAGAGACCTCTAGTCTTTCCCATTCTCTTGTTTTCCTCTATTTCTTTGCATTGATTGCTGAAGAAGGCTTTCTTATCTCTTCTTGCTATTCTTTGGAACTCTGCATTCAGATGCTTATATCTTTCTTTTTCTCCTTGGCTTTTTGATCTCATCTTTTCACAACTATTTGTAAGGCCTCCCCAGACAGCCATTTTGCTTTTTTGCTTTTCTTTTCCATGGGGATGGTCTTGATCCCTGTCTCCTGTACAATGTCACGACCCTCATTCCATAGTTCATCAGGCACTCTATCTGTCAGATCTAGGCCCTTAAATCTATTTCTCACTTCCACTGTATAATCATAAGGGATTTAATTTAGGTCATACCTGAATGGTGTAGCGGTTTTCCTTCCTTTCTTCAATTTGAGTCTGAATTTAGCAATAAGGAGTTCATGATCTGAGCCACAGTCAGCTCCCGGTCTTGTTTTGGCTGACTGTAAAGAGCTTCTCCATCTTTGATTGCAAAGCATATAATCAATCTGATTTCGTTGTTGACCATCTGGTGATGTCCATGTGTAGAGTCTTCTCTTGTGTTGTTGGAAGAGGGTGTTTGCTATGACCAGTGCATGTTCTTGGCAAAACTCTATTAGTCTTAGCCCTGCTTCATTCCGCATTCCAAGGCCAAATTTGCCTGTTACTCCAGGTGTTTCTTGACTTCCTACTTTTTCATTCCAGTCCCCTATAATGAAAAGGACATCTTTTTTGGGTGTTAGTTCTAGAAGATCTTGTAAATCTTCATAAAACCATTCAACTTCAGTTTCTTCAGCATTACTGGTTGGGGCACAGACTCGGATAACTGTGATATTGAATCGTTTGACTTGGAGACGAACAGAGATCATTCTGTCATTTTTGATATTGCATCCAAGTACTGCATTTCGGACTCTTTTGCTGACCATGATGGCTACTCCATTTCTTCCCAGGGATTCCCTCCCACAGTAGTAGATATAATGGTCATCTGAATTAAATTCACCCATTCCAGTCCATTTTAGTTTGCTGATTCCTAGAATGTCGATGTTCACTCTTGCCATCTCTTGTTTGACCACTTCCAATTTGCCTTGATTCATGGACCTGACATTCCAGGTTCCTATGCAATATTGCTCTTTAGAGCATTGGCTCTTGCTTCTATCACCAGTCACATCCACAACTGGGTATTGTTTTTGATTTGGCTCCATCCCTACATTCTTTCTGGAATTATTTCTCCACTGATCTCCAGAAGCATATTGGGCACCTAATGACCTGGGGAGTTCCTCTTTTGGTATCCTATCATTTTGCCTTTTCCTACTGTTCATGGGGTTCTCAAGGCAAGAATACTGAGGTGATTTGCCATTCCCTTCTCCAGTGGACCACATTCTGTCAGACCTCTCCACCATGACCCGCCCGTCTTGGGTTTCCCTGCAGGCATGGCTTGGTTTCATTGATTTAGACAAGGCTGTGGTCCTCGTGCGATTATATTGACTAGTTTTCTGTGAGCATGGTTTCAGTGTGTCTGCAGGCGGCCGCCAGCCGGCTCACTAAGCACAGGGGGCCGCGAGCTGGCTCACTAAGCCCAGGCAGCCGCAAGGAGCTACCCCACATCCGAGGTCAGGGGCAGTGGCCTAGAGTGCCAGGCTGCGACGGCGCAGGAACGGCCGAGAGGAGCTACCCTTCGTCCGAGGTCAGGGGCAGCGGCTGGGAGCAGCTACCCCGCGTCTGAGGTCAGGGGCGGCAGCCGGGAGGAGACATCCTGCGTCCGAGATCAGGGGCAGCCAGGAGAAGCCACCTTGCACCCGAGGCCAGGGGCGGTGATCTTGAGGAGCCACCCCGAGCCCAAGGCCAGGGCTGGCGGCCAGGAGGAGCAACCCGAGGAGTGGTGGCTGCGCAGGCACAGGAGGGCCGAGAGGAGCTATCCCACGTTGAAGGTCAGGAACGGCAGCGGTAAGGAGATACCCCTCGTCCAAGGCAAGGAACAGCGGCTGTGCTTTGCTGGAGCAGCCGTGAAGAGATACCCCACGCCAAGGTAAGAGAAACCCACCTGTGGGCTATTGTTCTTCTAAACTCCATTCATGATGACAGCTGTACCTTGAAGCCAAGCAAAATCAATGTTTTCATAACCTTGGAGAGTCCTTCTAAAATTGTTTCAAGGTTGTTCCTAATTCTCAGTTCAGTTCAGTCACTCAGTCATGTCTAAGTCTTTGTGACCCCATGGACTGCAGCATGCCAGGCCTTCCTGTCCATCAGCAACTTCCAGAGTCTACCCAATCTCATGTCCATTGAGTCGGTGATGCTATCCAACCATCTCATCCTCTGTCATCCCCTTCTCCTGCCCTCACTCTTTCCCAGGATCAGGGTCTTTTCAAATGAATCAGCTCTTCACATCAGGTGGCCAAAGGATTGGAGTTTCACCTTCAGCATCAGTCCTTCCAATGAACACTGCCAGACTCAAAGTGTAATATAAATAAGAATGCTTGAAAGTCACTGTAACTTCCTGTTCCATAGGTTGGATGAGCAGCATAGTATTCAGTGGCAGATTGCGTCGCTCTTCACCCTCCTCGATGCGCCAGTTGTGCTGCTGATCCTGTTCGTGATGCCAGTTGTACTGCAGTATCTCACTGTGTGCACTGTTCACTGACCCAGGGTAGGCAAGGTGCGAGCTAAGAGGCTGGAAGAAGACTTGAGAAGCCATAGGAACTGCAGACATGTTCATTCTCTCCTGGCTGGTGCAGCTGCTGTAGCAGCAGCCGTAGTATAACCTAACACAACACAACCTTTCTCCTGGCTGACGCAGCTGCTGCAGCAGTAGACACCTATATTTTCTCCTCTCACGGCTGACCCCATGTACCCAGTCATGACGCAACAGCAATGCCGCTGCTTTCTAGGTGGAGCTCATATATCCCTACAGCACAGTGCAGCCTGGGACCCAGCAAGCACCTCATGATGCACATGCACAGTGCTACAAATGAGCTCAGCTTTACACAGTCATTATTTTCAAAACGTGGGGCAAGAGATCCTGAACACCCTTCTTGGCCAGTTTGCCCTCTCCCCGCACAGATGCACTATTTTGATGTTGGGGTTAAAGTCATTCATGAATGCAGCCTGGAGCATTTTTGAGCAGCAAAATATATTGGATGGGATTTCCTTCTCCAAACAATATTTCGCTATGTTTGGAATAAAGTGGTGGAAAACCTAATCTTGTAAAATGGCCCGTGTAACCCAGGCTTTGGGGCTACTCTTCCACACAATAGGCTATGTTTTCAAGGACTCCTGGGTTCTCTGAATGATAAACTAAGGGAGGCTTTGGTTTCTTATCTCTGGAAGCGTTGCCACCAAACATGGTTAGCCTATTCTTTGCTGCTTTATAGACTGGCGTCAACTTTTCCTCCTTACTGATGCGCATTCTCTTCCAGTACAGTCCTATCGCATCCCCATTAAAAACCTTCTTGGGTAAATATGTGCCTTCATCAGTAAATTCTCTAAGAGTCTCAGGAAATTCCTGGGCAGCTATTGTATCTGCACTTCCACTTACTGTATCTGCCTCGCCACTTACTTTTATGTTGTTAAGATTGGCTCTGACCTTGAACCAATGGAACCAGCCAGTTGGCTTTAAAAGATGCACCCTCTGATACTTCAACTCTTCACAAATCCTTTTAGTTTTCTAAGTGGGACTTGATGCTGATGCTGATCCTGCATCCACACACTGAGAAGCCTCTCCATCTCCTTTATCACTTTTCCATGCTCTGTGCTTCTTTATACTATTGTTGATGTCATCAGCATAGCAGACCTCACATGTTCCACGATTTTGTTCTTCAGAATTGTGCCGGTGGTTGAACTATTTATGGTAAGAACAAGTCATATCTACCCACTTCTTACTCCACTCTCTCAATTGTTTTTGCTTTTGGTTCCATCATTTCTGCATGGTGCTTTTAGCAGTACCAGCTACATCCCTCGGAGAAGGCAATGGCAACCCACTCCAGTACTCTTGCCTGGAAAATCCCATGGACAGAGGAGCCTGGTAGGCTGCAGCCCAGGGGGTTGCTAAGAGTTGGCCACGACTGAAGGACTTTACTTTCACTTTTCACTTTCATGCATTGGAGAAGGAAATGGCAACCCACTCCAGTGTTCTTGCCTGGAGAATCCCAGGGACAGGGGAGCCTGGGGGGCTGCCGTCTCTGGGGTCGCACAGAGTCGGACACGACTGAAGCGACTTAGCAGTAGCAGTTAGCAGCCACATCCCTGCTGCTTTTACAGTTGCTTCTAGATGTCCTGTGCCAAGCTGCTACAATGGAAGGAACTGGGGCAATTGGTGGAACCCCTCCTGCATTCAACCATGCAGCTCCTGGAGATGAATTTGCTCCAAACAAACATCGCTGATACTAATAAAATTGCGGTGTCTAGTTTCCCAAACGGAGAAGGCAATGGCACCCTACTCCAGTACTTTCGCCTGGAAAATCCCATGGATGGAGGAGCCTGGTGGGCTTCAGTCTATGGGGTCGCAACGAGTCTGACATAACTGAGCGACTTCACTTTCACTTTTCACTTTCATGCACTGCAGAAGGAAATGGCAACCCACTCCAGTGTTCTTGTCTGGAGAATCCCAGGGACGGGGAGCCTGGTGGGCTGCCGTCTATGGGGTCACACAAAGTTGGACATGACTGAAGCGACTTAGCAGCAGCAGCAGTTTCCCAAAACCCTTAAAAGAAGGACCCTTTTTGGACTTAGCCGAATTCTACTCTGGAAAAGTGTTAGGGATTCCTCCCAATAGTTTAGGTCTTCCATGCCTGTAGTACTCTAGGGAGTATGCTGGAGGCAGAGGGTAAGGGAGGGGTGTTATTTAACAAATCAGTTCTATGTGGTGTATCCTTTCACTAATCAGTTCTGTGTAGTGCATTCCTAAAATCTCATGTGATTGTTGAGAGCTTGCGATGGCCAGGGAACCATGGCAAAATGGATCCAGTTAGAGCCCCCAATAATCTTAATCAGTCCACTCTTTGTCCACCCTGTTCTGTGTGCTTTCTTGTTCTTACACGCCCCTTCCCCAGTCGGTAAAGAATCTGCCTGCAATGGAGACCTGGGTTCGATTCCTGGGTTGGGAAGATCCCCTGGAGAAGGAAATGGCAGCCCCCTCCAGTATTCTTGCCTGGAAAATCCCATGGACAGAGGAGCCTGGGGGGCTACAGTCCATGGGGTCACAAGAGTTGGACACGACTGAGTGCACTGTCCCTCACACGCCCTGTGCTTGAAATAAAGATGCCGCACTACTCTGCTCCACTGAAGTACACAAAAGCGCGACCCCCGTACAGGGGCTATGGACTAAAGCACATGATGGGACGTGCAAACACAGGTTTGCAGCTGGAAGGTTCACACGTAGGGGTTCTTGTGTATAAATATATATATCACACTCTCTTTTTCCATTCATCTGTGGATGGACGCTTACATTGTTTTCATGTCAATGGTTATCGGAAATCATGCTGCAGCGTATGTGGAGGTGCAGGTATCTTTTTGACATCATAATTTCATTTTATTCAGATGTGTATGTCCTGAAGTGGAATTGCTGGATAGGATTTTCTTATTTTCTTTCTTTGTTTCTACTTTGGATCCTTCCAAGGTAAAACTGGGGTCATACTCATAGAGTTAATAACAGAAAATGAGGAGTCAGTGCTAAAGACTCATGAAAAATAATTAACCTAATAAAATTCCAGTGGTAGAGACAGAGATTCTATAAAATTCTGCCATTTCTTTCCTGATTAAAAAAAAAAAAAAGCCTGTTTAGATATCAACCAGATTGTTAATTCTGTAATTGTATTTATTTGCCAAATTCATGGCAAGAGAAAATATATTCTTTTCTAACTGCCAAAGTCATATCTTACTATCAGGATTATTACATTTACATTTTATAAGGGCTATAAAGAGCCTAGTACAATTTCAATGACACAAGAACCTAAATGACTATTTGCAAATTCTGTTTCCTACATTACCCCTCCAACCTGGCCAACAGCTAGTTTAGCTTCTCGGTGGTCTTCTTCAAACAAAGGACTGGGAGAGTGAGTCCCATGATCAACTACACTCATAGTATATGTACCAGTTTTAGTTTTATATATTGAGTTTTAGTTTTATATCGGCTGAATATTTGTGTGTTGTCCCTCTCCCCACCAAATTTAAATGTTAAAATTGAATCCCCAGTGATGGCATTAGAAGGTGAGGCCTTTGGGAGGTGATTAGGTCATGAGGTTAGAGCCCTCATGAATGGGATTAGTGCTCTTTAAAAGGGATCTCAGAGAACTCCCTTGTTCATTCTGCAAAAAGACAGCAAAAAGACAGTGATCTATGAACCAGAAAATGGACTGTCACCAGACACTGAACCTACTAGTACCTGAACTCGGAATTTTCAGCCCCCAGAACAGGGAAAAATAAATTTCTGTGGTTTCTAAGTCACCTAAGTCTAAGCCTATGGTATTCTGTTATAACAGCCTGAATGGACTAAGACACTGAGACATCAGTGATGGAAGTTTTTAAAAGTTCCCAGTCTTAAAAGATAACTTGAGAGATGTAGGTTTGATCTCTGGGTTGGGAAGATCCCCTGGAAAAGGAAACGGCAACCTGCTCCAATATTCTTGCCTGAGAAATCCCATGCCCCAGTCACACACACACACACACACACACACACACACACACACACACACACAGAGTCTTAAAAGATCCATCACTAATGGAGCTTGAAAATTTTTTTCATTCCATTTTTCTAACATTTGAGGTCTTACCATTCCAGTCTTATGAACAAAACAGTATGGTATAACTTTCTTAAGGATTAGGGAAGGGACCACTACTGTGCTCTACTTGACCTTCAAAAGCCATCCTAAATCTGTTGGCAAGCAAACAGGATAACTACAATTTGGTCTGTAATGTTGGCCCACCAGGAGGGGACTCAAAGAAAGGGACGGTAGGTTTATTTTGTGTTCTATCATTTAAGGTCTTTGTATAAGATATTCCACATATATTATCACATTTAATTCTCATTTTACAGATGAGGAAACTGCGGGTAGGAGAATGGGAATAATGTTTACCAAATTTAGTATATATAAGCCTTGTCTAATGTCATCTCTTTAAAATAAGAAAGCATTTATTAATTTAGGCTCCTCTGTCCATGAGGATTCTCCAGGCAAGAATACTAGAGTTGGTTGCCATGCCTTCTTCTAGGGGATTTTCCCAACCCAGGGACTGAACCCAGGTCTCCTGCATTGCAGGCATATTCATTACCATCTGAGCCACTAGGGAAGCCTATTTATTAATAATTACTTCATTAAAATTCAATGTTAAAGCTTTTACTGTCTTACTAGTTTATGGTTTGTAAAAATCTTCAAGTAATAAATTTAAATAAGGAATATTAGACCGTAGACATTTAAGTAGAAAATATTGTTAAGTTACATATGTTTTCTCTTTGCCATAGTGAATGGTATCAGTTTTCTGTTGGCCTACATGATTATCTACTTCTGTTTATGATATAACTGTAATAATTTCATCCAAAGTTCTAAGTACAATGTACCAATAACTGGTTTTATATTTCCTATGATACAGCTTGATCTCATTTTGTAGTTTATCTTTATTTTCATAATCAGTATTTTTCCTGAATGTGCTCTCAATGCAATTATTACATGAGTTTTCAATGAGTTGATTTTCATTCAAATCTGGTGTCTCAGAGAGAATTGTTTTGTATTAAAAATGTTGGGGTAGATCAACTATTTGTCTTTCAGCTACTGTTTGGCAAAGCTCTCACATTCTGAGTCTCCTTAGAGCAGTCTCAAGGGGCAAATATATCTTGCACAAGATCTGTCTTTAGGGATGTGAGGGTCTGACCCAACAGGCCAAAGCCTAACTGAGAGATGATGCCTTCAAAAGATGTGTCAGAATACCCTTCAAGAAGAGAAAAATGAAACAGAAAAAAATATCCAGTACATCTGGGAAGTGATATACTCTACTGTACTGTCCATCCGGTGAGTGAAAGAACAAATTACATTATTGATTAACATTATCTCATGGATGGATTTTATCTTTTTGGTACTTCTAGAGGAGGTTACTACATAGTTCTATATCAAAAACCTGGAATCAGCAGAAATTGCACATGTCAGTTGATCACAGATGCCACTTTTTAGGCTA
This sequence comes from Capra hircus, assembly GCF_001704415.2. NCBI lineage: Eukaryota > Metazoa > Chordata > Mammalia > Artiodactyla > Bovidae > Capra > Capra hircus. The sequence goes on along the minus strand of NC_030821.1, from coordinate 9,719,669 downwards.
TCCTTGTAGGAAGCAAAAACGACTACGTGGGTTTTACGTACCTTTCTCTAAAAATCACTCAGCCTTTTGCCAACTGCATGAGAATGAGCCAATAGAGTTTTATTTGGTCCTGTCATAATCTTTCTCCGCTAGAAAAGTTGCCATCACTTCCACAACTCTAGAAATCTTAAGCCGCAAAGTACCAATCTACCAAGTCTTTTACTTTCAAGACTTCTCGGCGCTTCTCTCACAAGTACGAGTGCACACGGGTTTTTTGCTAGCGACACCCACCCCTCAAGCCCTCTCCTTTCTCCCTTTCTGCCCACTTCATTCTCCAGTGCGATCATTCTGCCGCCTTTCTCTTTTAATGGCCGGCACACTGCTTCCCTTATCTTTTCCCCTCACCTGCCCAACAAACTCTCAATTATGGATCAGTCCATCCATATGCCAAGAGTTTGCAATTCTAGACCTGCTTTTTCATAAATTTCTCCTGTGTTTAGAGTGCCGCTATAAACTCTTTTCATCCACAAAACTGTGTTATTTCCCCTTCTAAGACTTAGTTCAGATGCCCCCTTGTCCTGAATCCCCACTTGTCCTTCTTCCCTTACTCTGCAGTTCTTAAGTCTTCTGGGTTGCCTCCTTAGAACCAAAGTACAGTATCATGCTGTATCAACAATATTTGTTTATCTTTCCGGCCTGTGGACTGTAATTGTTTTAGGCAAGGCAATATCCAATCATTTTATTTCCTCAGAATCTACCCAGGAGTATGCCACATCATAAGCATTTGTTGAGCAAATAAATGAAAAACTTAGTCTGAGCACAAGATGAGATAAATGCCCTCAAGGATTTATGGATGTCTTTCTCTGGGGAAAGGCAAAAATTGCAAATAAGAACAAACATGAATGGCAGGCGCACTTAGCGCAAGTGGTTGTGACAGCCGCTGAACTCAGCACGGCCTAGAGGAGCTACCCCACGTCTGAGGTCAGGGGCAGCAGCCGAGAGTGCCAGGCTGCCACGGCGCAGGAACAGCCGAGAGGAGCCAACCTACATCCAAGGTCAGGGGCAGCAGCCAGGAGGAGCCGCCCTGCGTACGAGGCCAGGGGCGGCGGCTGGGAAGATCAACCCACGTCCAAGGAGTGGTGGCTGTGCTGGCGCAGGAGGGCCTAGAGGAGCTATCCCACATTGAAGGTCAGGAAGGGCGGCAGTGAGGAGATACCCTTCGTCCGAGATAAGGAGCAGCGGCTGTGCTTTGCTGGAGCAGCCGTGAAGAGATACCCCACGCCCAAGGTAAGAGAAACCCAAGTAAGATGGTAGGTGTTGCAAGAGGCCATCAGAGGGCAGACACACTGAAACCATAATCACAGAAAACTAGTCATCTAATCACACTAGGACCTCAGCCTTGTCTAACTCAATGAAACCAAGCCACGCCTGTGGGGCAAACCAAGACGGGTGGGTCATGGTGGAGAGGTCTGACATAATGTGGTCCACTGGAGAAGGGAATGGCAAATCACTTCAGTATTCTTGCCTTGAGAACCCCATGAACAGTATGAAAAAGCAAAATAATAGGATACTGAATGAGGAACTCCCCAGGTCAGTAGGTGTCGAATATGCTACTGGAGATGAGTGGAGAAATAACTCCAGAAAGAAAGAAGGGATGGAGCCAAAGCAAAAAAAATACCCAGTTGTGGATGTGACTGGTGATAGAAACAAAGTCCAATGCTGTAAAGAGCAATATTGCTTAGGAACCTGGAATGTCAGGTCCACGAATCAAGGCAAATTGGAAGTGGTCAAATAAGAGATGACAAGAGTGAACGTCGACATTCTAGGAATCAGCAAACTAAAATGGACTGGAATGGGTGAATTTAACTTAGATGACCATTATGTCTACTATTGTGGGCAGGAATCCCTCAGAAATAATGGAGTAGCCATCATGGTCAGCAAAAGAGTCTGAAATACAGTACTTGGATACAATCTCAAAAACGACAGAATGATCTCTGTTTGTTTCCAGGGCAAACCATTCAATATCACCATAATCCAAGTCTATGCCCCAACCAGTAATGCTGAAGAAGCTGAAGTTGAATGGTTCTATGAAGACCTACAAGACCTTGTAAAACTAACACCCAAAAAAGATGTCCTTTTCATTATAGGGGACTGGAATGCAAAAGTAGGAAGTCAAGAAACACCTGGAGTAACAGGCAAATGTGGCCTTGGAATGTGGAATGAAGCAGGGCAAAGACTAATAGAGTTTTGCCAAGAAAATGCACTGGTCATAGCAAACACCCTTTTCCAACAACACAAGAGAAGACTCTACACATGGACATCACCAGATGGTCAACAACGAAATCACATTGATTATATTCTTTGCAACCAAAGATGGAGAAGCTCTATACAGTCAGCCAAAACAAGACCGGGAGCTGACTGTGGCTCAGATCATGAACTCCTTATTGCCAAATTCAGACTCAAATTGAAGAAAGTAGGGAAAATCGCTAGACCATTTAGGTATGACCTAAATCAAATCCCTTATGATTATACAGTGGAAGTGAGAAATAGATGTAAGGGCCTAGATCTGATAGATAGAGTGCCTGATAAACTATGGAATGAGGTTCGTGACATTGTACAGAAGACAGGGATCAAGACCATCCCCATGGAAAAGAAATGCAAAAAAGCAAAATGGCTGTCTGGGGAGGCCTTATAAATAGCTATGAAAGGAAGAGAAGTGAAAAGCCAAGGAGAAAAGGAAAGATATAAGCATCTGAATGCAGAGTTCCAAAGACCAGCAAGAAGAGATAAGAAAGCCTTCTTCAGTGATCAACGCAAAGAAATAGAGGAAAACAACAGAATGGGAAAGACTAGAGATCTCTTCAAGAAAATTAGAGATACCAAGGAAACATTTCATAAGATGGGCTTGATAAAGGACAGAAATGGTATGGACCTAACAGAAGCAGAAGATATTAAGAAGAGGTGGCAAGAATACACAGAGGAACTGTACAAAAATGATCTTCAATACCCAGATAATCATGATGCTGTGATTACTCATCTAGAGTCAGACATCCTGGAATGTGAAGTCAAGTGGGCCTTAGAAAGCATCACTATGAACACAGCTAGTGGAGGTGATGGAATTCCAGTTGAGCTATTTCAAATCCTGAAAAATGATGCTGTGAAAGTGCTGCACAAGTTTGGAAAACTCACCAGTGGCCACAGGACTGAAAAAGGTCAGTTTTCATTCCAATCCCAAAGAAAGGCAATGACAAAGAATGCTCAAACTACTGCACAATTGCACTCAACTCAGTCGCTAGTAAAGTAGTGCTCAAAATTCTCCAAGCCAGGCTTCAGCAATATGTGAACCGTGAACTCCCTGATGTTCAAGCTGGTTTTAGAAAAGGCAGAGGAACCAGAGATCAAATGGCCAACATCCGCTGGATCATGGAAAAAGCAAGAGAGTTCCAGAAAAACATCTATTTCTGCTTTATTGACTATGCCAAAGCCGTTGACTGTGTGGATCACAATACACTGTGGAAAATTCTGAAAGAGATGGGACTACCAGACCACCTGACCTGCCTCTTGAGAAATCTGTATGCAGGTCAGGAAGCAACAGTTAGAACTGGACATGGAACAACAGACTGATTCCAAATAAGAAAAGGAGTGCGTCAAGGCTGTATATTGTCACCCTGCTTCTTTAACTTCTATGCAGAGTACATCATGAGAAACGCTGGACTGGAAGAAACACAAGCTGGAATCAAGATTGCTGGGAGAAATATCAATAACCTCAGATATGCAGATGATACCACCCGTATGGCAGAAAGCGAAGAGGAGCTAAAAAGCCTCTTGATGAAAGTGAAACAGGAGAGTGAAAAAGTTGGCTTAGAGCTCACATTCAGAAAACGAAGATCATGGCATCTGGTCCCATCACTTCATGGCAAATAGATGGGGAAACAGTGTCAGACTTTATTTTTGGGGGCTCCAAATTCACTGCAGACGGTGATTGCAGCCATGAAATTAAAAGACGCTTACTCCTTGGAAGGAAAGTTATGACCAACGTAGATAGCATATTCAAAAGCAGAGACATTACTTTGTCAACTAAGGTCCGTCTAGTCAAGGCTATGGTTTTTCCTGTGGTCATGTATGGATGTGAGAGTTGGACTGTAAAGAAGGCTGAGCGCTGAAGAATTGATGCTTTTGAACTGTGGTGTTGGAGAAGACTCTTGAGAGTCCCTTGGACTGCAAGGAGATCCACCAGTCCATTCTGAAGGAGATCAGCCCTGGGAGTTTTTTGGAAGGAATGATGCCAAAGCTGAAACTCCAGTACTTTGGCCACCTCATGCAAAGAGTTGATGCATGGGAAAAGACTCTGATGCTGGGAGGGATTGAGGGCAGGAGAAGAAGGGGACGACCCAGGATGAGATGGCTGGATGGCATCACCAACTCGATGGACGTGAGTCTGAGTGAACTCCGGGAGTTGGTGATGGACAGGGAGGCCTGGCATCCTGCGATTCATGTGGTCGCAAAGAGTCGGACACGACTGAGTGACTGAGCTGAACTGAACTGATAAGCCTAACTGCTATGAATACAAAAGCACCCTAATTTGTTTTTTAACAAGATGGATTTTGGAGCCAGTGTTCAAATCCTAGCACTCTCTGGCCTCATTTTCTTCATCTGTTAAGTCAGATAAAGAGTACTCTCTAACTCTTGTTCTCATTAAATGAGGCTAAATATGTAATAAAGCTAGACTATACCTTGTATTATATGCAAAGATGGCACAAATAAAAACAGAAATGGTATGGATCTTAAAAAGCAGAAGATATTACGAATAGGTGGCAAGAATACACAGAAGAATTATACAAAAAAGGTCTTAATGACCAGTTAACCACAATGGTGTGATCATTCACCTAGAGCCAGACATCCTGGAATGTGAAGTCAAGTGGGCCTTAGGAAGCATGACTACAAACAAAGCTAGTGGAGGTGATGGAATTCCAGCTGAACTATTTCAAATCCCAGAATATGATGATGTTAAAGTGCTATACTCAATATGCCAGCAAATTTGGAAAACTCAGCAGTGGCCACAGGACTGGGAAAGGTCAATTTTCATTCCAATCTCAAAGAAAGGCAATGTCAAAGAATGCTCAGACTATCGCACAATTGCACTCATCTCACATGCTAACAAAAGTAATGCTCAAAATTCTCCAAGCTAGGCTTCCACAGTATGTAAACTTCCAGATGTTCCAGGTGTTGTCAAATTTCCAGTATGGAAACTTCCAGATGTTCAAGCTGGTTTAGAAAAGGCAGAGGAACCAGAGATCAAATTGCCAACATCCATTTGATCACAGAAAAGCAAGAGAATTCCAGGAAAACATCTACTTCTGCTTCATTGACTACCCTACAGTTTTTGACTATGTGGATCACAACAAACTGTGGAAAATTCTTAAAAAGATGGGAATACCAGACCACCTTACCTGCTTCCTAAGAAACCTGTATGCAGATCAAAAAGCAACAGTTAGAACCGGACATGAAACAATGGACTGGTTCCAAATTGGGAGAGGAGTATGTCAAGGCTGTATATTGTCACCCTGCTTATTTAACTTTTATGCAGAGTACATCATACAAAATATCGGTCTGGTTGAAGCACAAGCTGGAATCAAGATCGCTGGGAGAAATATCAATAACCTCAGATATGCAGATGATTCCACCCTTATGGCAGAAAGTGAAGAGTAACTAAAGGGTCTCTTGATGAAAGTGAAAGAGGAGAGTGAAAAAGCTGGCATAAAACTCAGCATTCAAAAAACTAAGATCATGGCATCCGGTCTCATCACTTCATGGCAAATAGATAGGGAAAAGATGGAAACAGTAACAGACTTTATTTTTATGGGCTCCAAAATCATGGCAGATGGTGACTGCAGCCATGAAATTAAAAGATGCTTGCTCCTTTGAAGAAAAGCTATTACAAACCTAGACAGCATATTGAAAAAGAGAGATATTACTTTGTCCACAAAGGTCCATCTAGTCGACTATGGTTTTTCCAGTAGTCATGTATGAATGTGAGAGTTGGACCACAAAGAAAGCTGAGCACCGAAGAATTGATGCTATTGAACTGTGGTGTTGGAGAAGACTCTTGAGAGTCCCTTGTACTGCAAGGAAATCAAACCAGTCAATCATAAAGGAAATCAGTCTTGAATATTTATTGGAAGGACTGATGCTAAAACTGAAGCCCCAATACTTTGGCCACCTCATGCGACGAGCTGACTCATTGGAAAAGACCCTGATGCTGGGAAAGATTGAAGGCAGGAGGAGAAGGTGATGACAGAGGATAAGATGGTTAGATGGCATTACTGACTCTATGGACATGTGTTTGAGCAAGCTCTGGAAGTTGGTGATGGGCAAGGAAGCCTGGTGTGCTACAGTCCATGGGGCCGCAAAGAGTCCTACACAACTGAGTGACTGAACTGAACTGAACTGAACTGAACTGAACTGAGTAATTAACAATAGCATCAATTGTAATTTATGAACTATTCTAGTCCTCCAAATAAATCTTCAGTTCAGTTCAGTTCAGTCGCTCAGTCGTGTCCGACTCTTTGTGACCCCATAAATCGCAGCACACAAGGCCTCCCTGTCCATCACTAACTCCTGGAATTCACTCAGACTCATGTCCATCGAGTTGGTGATGCCATCCAGCCATCTCATCCTCTGTCGTCCCCTTCTCCTCCTGCCCCCAATCCCTCCCAGCATCAGAGTCTTTTCCAATGTGTCAACTCTTCGCATGAGGTGGCCAAAGTACTGGAGTTTCAGCTTTAGCATCATTCTTTCCAAAGAACACCCAGGACTGATCTCCTTTAGAATGGACTGGTTGGATCTCCTTGCAGTCCAAGGGACTCTCAAGAGTCTTCTCCAACACCACAGTTCAAAAGCATCAATTTTTCAGCACTCAGCTCTCCTCACAGTCCAACTCTCACATCCATACATGACCACTGGAAAAACCATAGCCTTGACTAGATGGACCTTTGTTGGCAAAGTAATGCCTCTGCTTTTGAATATGCTATCTACGTTGGTCACCACTTTCCTTCCAAGGAGTAAGCGTCTTTTAATTTCATGGCTGCAATCACTATCTGCAGTGATTTTGGAGCCCCCCAAAAATAAAGTCTGACACTGTTTCCACTGTTTCCCCATCTATTTCCCATGAAGTAAATCTTACTGTTTGCTTATTGTGGCAATCTTGAACTTAGCAAGACTTAGAAAAATGAATGCTTTACACCAGTTCTAAATTAACTTAAATCTAACAACATTTTAGGTTATTTATTTTTTTTTTTGGTCCATGCCACATAACATGTGCAATCTTAGTTTTCCATTCAGGGATAAAACTTTCGTGCCTCACATTAGAAGTACAAAGTCTTAACCCCTGGACCACCATGGTGTGCTAACTTTACATTTTAGGCTGTCGTTTTAACTTTTGTACAACTTATAATTTGAGCCTTAGGGTTTTCCTGGCTGGCTTTCCTAGTATACTCTTGTTTATTTTTGGTTGCGCTAAGTCTCTGTGGCTGCACTTGGGTCTTCTCTAGCGGCAGCAAGCAAGGACTGCTCTTCGTTGTGGTGTGTGAGCTTCTCATTGTGATGTCTTCTCTTGCTGTGGATCACAAGCTCTAGGTGCACAGGTTTCTGTCGTTGTAGTGTGTGGACTCAGTTCTCGCAGCTTGCAGGCTGCTCCATGGCATGTAGAATCTTCTTGGACCAGAGATGAAACCCATGTCCCCTGCATTAACTGGCAGATTCTTATCCACTGTACCCCAAGAGAAGTTCAGTATAGCCTTGTTGTCAACAACAGAATGCTAGGGTAGAAGGAAATAATAGTACCAGAAGCAAGGAACCAAGATGTCTACATCTGGGTTAGCAATGGTGATCCCATTTGCCAGCTGACTAAATAACACAGTACAATTGATGCTGAGATATTACACTGCCTGAGAAGAGGAAAGTAATCTCCAAGTACAATATCAAAAGGATATTAGTTTGACATTAGTTGAATTTTTTTCTTAAATTAATATATAATTGTTGTGGCTGTTGTTCAGTTGGTAAGTCGTGTCCAACTCTTTGTGACCCCATGGACTGCAGCACACCAGACTTCCCTGTCCTTCACTATCTTCTGGAGTTTGCTCAGATTCATGTGGATTGAGTAGGTGATACTATCTAACCGTTTCATCCTTCACTGCTCTCTTCTCTTTCTGCCTTCAATCTTCCCCAGCATCAGGGTCTTTTCCAACGACTCAGATCTTTGCATCAGGTGGCCAGAGTATGGGAGACTCAGATTAAGCATCAGTCCTTCCAATGAATATTCAGGGTTAATTTTTTTAGGGTTGAATAGGTTGATTTCCTTGCAGTCCAAGGGATTCTCAAGAGTCTTCTCCAGAACCACAATTTGAATCACTAATTCTTTGGCACTCAGCTTTCTTTATAGTCCTATTCCCACACCTGTACATGACTACTGGAAAAACCATAGCTTTGACTATATGGGCCTTTGTCAGCAAAGTGAAATTTTTGCTTCTTAATTACTGTCTGAAAGTGAAGTCACTCAGTCGTGCCCAACTCTTTACGACCCCATGAACAGTAGCCTGCACCAAGCTCCACTGTCCATGGGACTTTCCAGGCAAGAGTACTGGAGTGGGTTGCCATTTCTTTCTCCAGGGAATCTTCCCGACCCAGGGATTGAACCCAGGTCTCCCGCATTGTAGGCAGACGCTTTACTGTCTGAGACAGGTTTGTCATAATGTTCCTTCCAAGGAGCAAATGTCTTCTAATTTCATAGCTGCAGTCACCATCCACAGTGATTTTGGAGCCCAAGAAAATAAATCTTGCCACTGCTTCCATTCCCCTCCCCCCCCCATCTATTTTCCATGAAGTGACGGGACTGGATGCCATGATTTTAGCTTTTGAATGTTCAGTTTTAGGCCAACTTTTTCACTCTCTTCTTTCACCTTCATCAAGAGGCTCTTTAGTTCCTCTTTACTTTCTGCCATTAGGGTGGTATCATCTGTGGTATTATCTGAGGTTGTTGATATTTCTCTTGGCAATCTTGATTCCAGCTTGTGATTCATCTAGCCTGGTATTTCTCATGATTTACTCTGCATATAAGCTAAATAAACAGGCTGACAATATACAGCCTTGTCTTACTCCTTTTCCAATTTTGAACCAGTCAGTTGTTCCATGTAAGGTTCCAAGTGTTAGTTCTTGACCCACATACAGGCTTCTTAGAAGGCAGGTGAGTTCATCTGGTATTCCCATCTCTTTAAGAATTTTCCACAGTTTGTTGTGATCCACACAATCAAAAGCTTTCCTTAGTCAATGAACCTGAAGTAGATATTTCTCTGGCATTCCCTTGCTTTCTCTGTAATCCAGATGTTGGCAATTTGATCTCTTGTTCCTCTGCATTTTCTAAATATACCTTGTACATCTGGAAGTTCTCGTTTTTCGTACTGCTGAAGCCTTGCTTAAAGGGTTGTAAGCATACTCTTAGTAGCATGAGAAATAAGTTCAAGTGTGCAGTAGTTTGAACAGTCTTTGGCGTTGCCTTTCTTTGGGATTGGAATGAAAACTGACCTTTTCCAGTTCTGTGGCCACTGCTTGGTTTTCCAAATTTGCTGACATATTGAGTCCAGCACTTTAACAGCATCGTCTTTTAGGATTTTAAATAGATCAGCTGGAATATGGCTCACTTGACGTCATACTCCAGGATGTCTGACTCTAGGTGAATGCCCACACCATCATGGTTATCCAGGTCATTAAGACCTTTCTTTGTATAGTTCTTCTGTGTATTCTTGCTACCTCTTCTTAATCTCTTCTTCCTCTGTTAAATCCTTATGATTTCTCACCTTTATCATGCCCATCCTTGCATGAAATGTTCCCTTGTTATCTCCAACTTTCTTGAAGGGATATCTAGTCTTTCCCATTCTACTTTTTTCCTCCACTTCTTTGCATTGTTCATTTAGAAAGAAAGAAGTCGAGGGAGTTATCCTTAGGTACTATCAGCTTAATCTAATGTCTTCTAATTATGCCTCTTAGTACACATTATTGTCCTTGGAGAGCAATCAAACACTTTAACTGGAAACTTCCTTTTTGTACGTGCAAAATACCAACATGGTTTAAAATATATATAAGTATATGTAATATTGTCTTCTTAAAACAAATGATTTGCCAGCAGGGAGTTGCAAAGTGATTCTATGAAGGGGAAACCAGGTCCATCTATTGGTCAGACAGTTTTTTCTCTAAAAACACTGTAGAAACGAGGTATATTAATAAAACTATTTATTTTATGTATTTATGACTTACTGATTTTTCTGGCAAGTTTTTAGAAAGTGTATAGTTATAGGGGGACTGCAGAAAGGAGGGCTAAATTGCAAGATTGGGATAAAATATACCCATTACTATATATTAAAAAAAAGAAAGAAGAAAGCATGCCAAGTTATGTCTGACTCTTGTGATTCTGTAAGCTGTAGCCTGCCAGGCTCCTCTGGGTCCATGAGATTCTCCGGGCAAGAGTGGAGTATGTTGCCATTTCCTTCTCCAGGGGAACTTCCTGACCCAGGAATTGAATGTAGGTCTCCCACATTGCAGGCAGATGCTTTACTGACAGAGTTACCCAGGAAGCCCAGTGTTCATTTATAAGACCTTCTTATCTCTCCCTGCTATTCTCTGGAATTCTGCATTTACTTGAGTATACTCAATATGTCAGCAAATTTGAAAACTCAGCAGTGGCTAGAGGACTGGAAAAGGTCCGTTTTCATTCCAATCCCAAAGAAAGGCAAGGCCAAAGAATGCTCAAACTACTGCTCAGTTGCACTCATCTCACATGCTAGTAAAGTAATGCTCAAAATTCTCCAAGCCAGGCTTCAGCAATACATGAACCGTGAACTCCCTGATGTTCAAGCTGGTTTTAGAAAAGGCAGAGGAACCAGAGATCAAACTGCCAACATCCGCTGGATCATGGAAAAAGCAAGAGAGTTCCAGAAGAACATCTATTTCTGCTTTATTGACTATGCCAAAGCCTTTGACTGTGTAGATCACAATAAACTGTGGAAAATTCTGAGAGAGATGGGAATACCAGACCACCTGACCTGCCTCTTGAGAAACCTGTATGCAGGTCAGGAAGCAACAGTTAGAACTGGACATGGAACAACAGACTGGCTCCAAATAGGAAAAGGAGTACGTCAAGGCTGTATATTGTCACCCTGCTTCTTTAATTTCTATGCAGAGTACTTCATGAGAAACGCTGGACTGGAAGAAACACAAGCTGGAATCAAGATTGCTGGGAGAAATATCAATAACCTCAGATATGCAGATGACACCACTCTTATGGCAGAAAGTGAAGAGGAACTCAAAAGCCTCTTGATGAAAGTGAAAGAGGAGAGTGAAAAAGTTTGCTTAAAGCTCAACATTCAGAAAACAAAGATCATGTCATCTGGTCCCATCACTTCATGGCAAATAGATGGGGAAACAGTGGAAACAGTGTCAGACTTTCTTTTTGGGGGCCCCAAAATCACTGCAGATGGTGACTGCAGCAATGAAATTAAAAGACGCTTACGCCTTGGAAGAAAAGTTATGACCAACCTAGACAGTATATTCAAAAGCAGAGGCATTACTTTGCCAACTAAGGTCCATCTAGTCAAGGCTATGGTTTTTCCAGTAGTCATGTACAGATGTGAGAGTTGGACTGGAAGAAGGCTGAACACCGAAGAATTGATGCTTTTGAACTGTGGTGTTGGAGAAGACTCTTGAGAGTCCCTTGGACTGCAAGGAGATCCAACCAGTCCATTCTGAAGGAGATCAACCCTGGGATTTCTTTGGAAGGTATGATGCTAAAGCTGAAACTCCAGTACTTTGGCCACCTCATGCAAAGAGTTGACTCATTGGAAAAGACTCTGATGCTGGGAGGGATTGGGGGTAGGAGGAGAAGGGGACGACAGAGGATGAGATGGCTGGATGGCATCACTGACTCGATGGACGTGAGTCTGAGTGAACTCCGGGAGTTGGTGATGGACAGGGAGGCCTGGCATGCTGCGATTCATGGGGTCACAAAGAGTCGGACACGACTGAGCGACTGAACTGAACTGAGCTGAACTGAACTGAACTGATTCCCTATATATTCCCCTATCTCCCTTGCATTTTGCTTCCCTTATTTACTCAGCTATATGTAAAGCCTACAGAGACAACCCCTTTTCCTCCTTGCATTTATTTTTCTTTAGGATGGTTTTGATCATTGCCTCCTGTACAGTATTACGAACCTCTGTCCATAGTTCTTCAGGCACTCGTCTATCAGACCTAATCCCTTGAATCTATTTTTCACCTCCACTGTATAATCATATGGGATTTGATATAGATCATACCTGAATGGCCTAGTAGTCCTCCCTAATTTCTTCAATTTAACCCTGAATTTTGCAACAAGGAGCTGATGATCTGATCCATAGTCAGCTCCAGGTCTTGTTTTTGCTGATTGTATCGAACTTCTCCATGTTCAACTGCAAAGAATATAATCAATCTGATTTCAGAATTAACCATCTGGTGATGTCCATGGGTGGTCTCCTGTGTTATTGGGAAAAGGTGTTTGCTATGACCAGTGTGTTCTCTTGACAAAACTCTGGTAGCCTTTTCCCAGCTTCATTTTGTACTCCAAAAACAACCTTGCTGGTTACTCCAGGTATCTCTTGACTTCCAACTTTCACATTCCAATCTCCTACGATGAAAAGGACATCTTTTTTTGTTTTTTTTTGGCTTTATTTCTAGAATGTCTTATAAGTCTTCATAGAATGGTTGATTTCAGTTTCTTCAGCATCAGTGTAGGGGCATAGACATGGATACTGTGATGTTGAGTGGTTTGCCTTGGAAACAAACTGGGATCATTGGTTGTTTTTAAGATTGCACTCAAGTACTGCATTTTGGATTCTTTTGTTGATGTTGATGGCTACTCCACTTCTTCTAAGAGATTCTTTCCCACAGTAGTAGATATAATGGTCATCTGAATTAAATTCACTCATTCTTATCCATTTTAGTTCACTGATTCCTAAGATATTGATATTCACTCTGCCATCTCCTGCTTGACCATTATTCAATTTGCCTTGATTCATAGACCTAACAGTCCAGGTTCCTATGCAATATTGTTCATAGAATCAGACTTTGCTTTTACCACAAGACGTGTCTACAACTGAGCGTCATTTCTGCTTTGGCCCAGCCTCTTCTTTCTTTCTGGAGGCTTTACTAATTGCCCTCTGCTCTTCCCCAGTAGCATATGGGACATCTTCTGACCTGGGGGGGCTCATCTTCTGGTGTCATATCTTTTTGTGTTTTCACACTGTCCATGGGGTTCTCATGGAAAGAAACTGGCCTCCAGTGGGCCATGTTTTGTCAGACCATCTACTGTGACCTGTCCATCTTGTGTGGGTCCTGAATGGCATGCCTTATAGCTCCACTGAGTTACACAAGCCCCTTCACCACAATAAGGCTGTGACCCATGAGGATTCATCAAGGATCCATGAAGCCTTGTCCTTTTCATTAAAAACAAACAAACAAACAAAAAAACAAAAAAAAAAACATGTACTACAGGTTATTTACTGCAATGATTCACTAAGCCCATCATTATACAGATGATGGGAATATCTTTACTGTCAGGATTTTAAAGTCCTGTCTTCAAAGGTGCTAATGGTTTTAATATTGTAGCTGACTGCTGTGTTTCAGGCAAGCACACAGGATAGAGAGCACTGCTAATAGAGTGGTAGACTCTATCTGTCCCTATCTGTTAGCCACTACTTCTTTTTTGGTGCTAAGAGATTTCTGATTTTGTCCAGAATGGCAAGGTATCAGGAGAAAAACATTTAACCTCTCAGCCTTTCTTCCAGTTAGGGTTGCCCATGTGACACAGTTCCTCCAATGATATTTTTGAGAAATACTTTCTTGACCTTCCTGCATTAAAGCTACTAATAAAACCCTTGCGATAAGAAAATGCTTCTCCTCCTTGCCCTGTCTTTTCTCCTCTCTGGAATGCTATCAATAGAACTGAAAGTATGGCATACATTGAGCAACTGGAAGGCATATCTGGACTTTTGTGCAGTCAGTTCAGTCGCTCAGTTGTGTCCAACTCTTCGTGAACCCGTGGACCGCAGCAAGCCAGGCTTTCCTGTCCATCACCAACTCCCGGAGCTTGCTCAAACTCATGTCCATCAAGTCAGTGATGCCATCAAGGTCTTTCTTGCAATATGAGGCAAATGAATCTTTTCTTTAAGCTACTCAACAATTATAATACATACATGTATATGTATATATATAAATAATCTCAGAAGCAACAGATATAAGTGCGTTTGTAACTTGATTCACTAATTCCAGACAAATGAAATCCCTTTAAACAAAATGTTGAGCAAAGTAACGCGTAACATACAGGTTTCAGTGTTGTCCCCCATCATGCTCACCCTAGCTACTCCCAGCTTCCAATCTTTGCTCCCTAAAATCCATTCTCCACACAATAAACAGAACAACATTTTAAAGATTAAGTAGGTTTTGTTACTTCTCTACTTAAAATTCGAGTTTTTTCTTTTTTTTAATAGCAATTAAAAAAAAAAAATCTCAGAAGCCATGGAAGGCCTAAAGGTCCGGCTCCATGATGCTTTTCTTCTCCTACGTCTGGCTCCTCTCTACTTTTCTGGCCTCTTCTCATATTCTAAGGCTGCTACATAGGAACAAATAGTCTGTTTGCGGTATTTTGCCAGGCGCTGCCACCCATGTTAGTTCAAGAAAATGGGAACAACTATTTCTAGCTGACAGCTAATCTTCCTAAGGCTAAGATTTACCATTTCTATTTTGGGGGAGTGGTACACAAAACTGTGGCAAATGGCCCCTGCCTTTATCTATACCATGGTTTCTATTAATCTAGTCATTTATTAGATCTGCTACTTTATTCATTTTTCATGCTAAACCAAACGCTAAAATTGGATACAGCAAATGTCTAAATTATCCAATTGAGGAAGATTACAGAGAAGTAGACAGTTTTACCCTGGCATCTCCCTGCATTCTTCCCAATGGCAAGACACATATCTTCTTTGTGAGGAGGTTGCCTTTCCATTCGAGAATATAACTTAATTACATCATTAAACTATTCTGATCACTGAGAAAAGTAGTGTGAAATGGTTACAGCCTTTATGTTTCTGTAGTTCATACAGCAAGCGCCTGTTGAAACAGCCCTCTCTTTGGCAGCCCTGTGAGAGCGGAACCACCCAGTGGACAGCTGAAGCCAGGTAGCGTCTAGTTTTCCAGAGTGAGGCATCGTGATTCAAATTACTGAAGCCATTTGTATTTCACAACTGCTTTTCCTTACCAAGATTCTTCATGGCAAAAAATAAATCCATATCAAACACTGAAATGGTTATTTCTCAGTTTTCCCTCTGATTTCAAACAAATTTTCTGAATATCTGGACTCCCAGGACCAGAAACAGTGTCTCTTATAGTCAAACATACCAACTTGGGAAAGCTGAGGAGAACAAGAAAGCCACTTCAAATGATCCAGAGGAAAAACCATGAAAACTGATTTAAAAAAAATAACTTTTACTTACCCCTTTTCTCCTCTAGCTTGTTTGAAGAAACTTTTTAATGATCACTGTTAAGAGAAAATGCCTGGTCTTCCTCCTTCTAAATTTTGATTTCCAGATGTACTCAGTGATGGTTTAACAAGAAGAGCATATGTTTTCAGCATGATTTCAGTTTGTAAGGTCTTGCTACCCTGAAATACAAAGTTGCAGGGTGATTATATCTGACCAGCAGACTTTAAAAAGATGCTCCAGAGATTATCCTGGCCCATTTTCATCTTTCTCGTCATCCTCCTTTAATCAAGCACCCTTCATTTAAAGAGACTACAGTACATGCATTATGCACGTGTATGGCTTTGCGTTATGATTTGCAGTAGTCCGTGTGAGTCTTCCAATCAAGGGAAACATTTTAGAGATTGGATATAAGTGATTTTGAAAGAAGGGCAATTCATTTCATCCACTCAGAGCCAGGAACTGCCTAATTGATTACATCATTTTAGGATGAAAGTTTTAGTAATTAACATTCACACAAGTTGAAATTGGAGAGAGCATTTAGTAATACGAAATCACGGTTCTTCTCCAAGGACCAGACCACTCAGCTTGCCCTTCAGTGCTACTGACAATGTCCCTGGGCCTCTGGCCCTGGCAGAATAGCCTGGGGGTCTTCTCTCCTTCTCTCTGTATGGCTAGAGCTGGTATTATGGCCTGCCACTGTTCACTCGGTACTCACTATGGGTCGAGCAATAAGGTGCTGAGCAGGTGGTGCACAGTACAGGCTGCTTTGAATCCTCTCATCTCCTTCCTCCAGCCCCTGCCTCAGGACAGTTCCATTGCACCCACCTTCCTTGCCAGATGCAATATGACATCACTCCCCTCCTCAGGCCTGCAAGGTATGCTACTTGCTTCCTGACCTGGTATTTCTCTGATGTAGGATTTTCACTACAGAGTGAAAGAGAAGTTAATACCCATGGGACCACTTGTGGCCAGCAAAAGGTAGAAGATGATGTCTTACGTTTGTGTCTATTGGGAAAATATCTTTGAGAGCATTTTATAGGATTCCTCAGAGATGTCCATGGTGGTGGTCAGCTCAATAACTTGATCCAGTGTTGGCTATCCCCATTTCCCTGTTTCCTTGAGATCACCTCCAGAATATTCTACCTATTCATTCACTTTTGTCCCAGACTCTGTCTTCAGAAGAATCTAGGATAAGATACAGAAATGACATAAAACAAGACTCACAATAGTATTAAGAAGAGGCTTCCATTATTTTTAGCCTTCCTATATTGCATCAGCTACCTGGCATCATTTAAAAGAAGCTATTATCTGTTTCAATTAATAAAAATTATTTTTTGTGGCTTACAACCAAAAGAAATCTCATGGATAGGGCTACATGTACTGGCTAAAGCAAATATCTATTTTTCCAAGGTGATAGTTTGTCCTTCTCTGATTATTGATTTAAACACTATACTTCAGTGTAATTCTGCGTAAAAATAATGCTTTCATCAGATTTAACATGGCTTCTCAGACTTTTAGACCCAGCCCCTATGAGGCCAGCCAGAACAAGGCGCTGTTGCCTGATAGTTAAGCACATGGAATCCTGGATTTGAATCTTGACTGCTACTTACTAACTTGGGCAAGTTACTTGGTATCTCTATGCCCCCTTTGCCCATCTGTAAAGTGGAAGATGTTCATGGCCAAGGTTAGATGAATTAAGGTGCAACTTGCTTTTTAAATATTTAGTAAAATCTTACTCTTATTCAAAAAGGAATCAGCCCGATCATGAATTGCGCTCCAAGTATCTCTTCTAACTGAGATTTGTTACTTGACTCTCAATACTAACTTGATACTCTCTGGATATTTCCCTCCCTTGTCGTCTGCATCCTCAACTTTTAGATGATCACGCCAGACACTACCATCTGGTCACCAAAACCCCACTGTTCTCTTTTTATTGGCCACACATCTAGTTCAGTTTAGATGTTAGGGTGGGCATGTGTCTAAGCTGCGGCCAATAGTATGCAGGCAGAAAGGATGCACCTTGCTTCCAGGCAGGGCTTGTGAACACCTCCCTTGAGAGGCTCTGAACTCTTCTTCCACAACCAACTATATGCAAAGGATATAGAGTCATATCTTGCACCCCGGGAGGACAGAGCCACAGATGGAGCCTGGGTTCTTGAACGATCCAATAGGGCTCTACTTGTCAACCAAGAATATCCTTGTCATCATGCCTGAGACGACAAAGCTAGTATGTAGTGAAGGCTGGATTTGAACCTGGATCTATGCATGTTTTTTTTTCTAAAACACCCTGTTAAAAGTATGCGAGGTAAGTAAAGGAGGAAAACACAGTAAAGGAGCAAAGAACACATGAGGGAAACGATTTTAACGTATTTACAGGAAAGAGTTCAGACATGGGTAACTTTTTTCTCCCTTTTACGTAGCTTCAGTAATTTAGACCTTTATCTAGGTATAAGTCATACCTATTCATTTCAGATGAAAAGTGTTTTGGGGCTGAAGGTTTAGACATTTAAAAATCTTCACTTTGAATACATAGACTGTCCATAAACTCAAAGAAATGCTTCATGCGAAAGCACTGTAAAGGTTTCATTTGTCTTATTCTTGTCTTATTCTTTGGAGAATGTTATTCAAAACTGATTTTTTTCTGATGAAATGAATGTGATAAATGATCTAAAAAGCTGTTATTTTCTCACAGAGAGAGGCTTGTGTCTTATTCATCTCCACAGCCCCAGTGCTTGGCACTGACCAGGACACACTGAGTGAGAAAAATCATTGCCCAAGGGCTACAGGCTGTATATTGTCACCCTGCTTCTTTAACTTATATGCAGAATACAGCATGAGAAACGCTGGGCTGGAAGAAGCACAAGCTGGAATCAAGATTGCCGGGAGAAATATCAATAACCTGAGATATACAGATGACACCACCCTTATGGCAGAAAGTGAAGAGAAACTAAAAAGCCTCTTGATGAAAGTGAAAGAAAAAGTGAAGTCACTCAGTCATGTCCGACTCTTTGCGACCCTGTGGACTGTAGCCTACAAGGCTCCTCTCTCCATGGAGTTCTCCAGGCAAGAATACTGGAGTGGGTTGCCATTTCCTTCTCCAGGGGAATCTTCCCAACACAGGGATTGAACCCAGGTCTCTCGCATTGCAGGCAGGCACTGCAATGAAAGTGAAAGAAGAGAGTGAAAAAGTTGGCTTAAAGCTCAACATTCAGAAATCTAAGATCATGCCATCTGGTCCCATCACTTCATGGGAAATAGATGGGGAAACAGTGTCA
Organism: Capra hircus; assembly: GCF_001704415.2. Taxonomy (NCBI): domain Eukaryota; kingdom Metazoa; phylum Chordata; class Mammalia; order Artiodactyla; family Bovidae; genus Capra; species Capra hircus. The sequence continues at coordinate 9,700,855 of NC_030821.1, read as the reverse complement.
GACTTTATTTTTGGGGGGCTCCAAAATCACTGCAGATGGTGACTGCAGCCATGAAATTAAAAGACACTTACTCCTTGGAAGGAAAGTGATGACCAACCTAGATAGCATATTGAAAAGCAGAGACATTACTTTGCTGACTAAGGTCCATCTAGTCAAGGCTATGGTTTTTCCAGTGGTCATGTATAGATGTTAGAGTCGGATTGTGAAGAAAGCTGAGTGCCGAAGAATTGATGCTTTTGAATTGTGGTGTTGGACTCTTGAGAGTCCCTTAGACTGCAAGGAGATCCAACCAGTCCATTCTAGAGGAGATCAGTCCTGGGATTTCTTTGGAAGGAATGATGCTAAAGCTGAAACTCCAGTACTTTGACCACCTCATGTGAAGAGTTAACTCATTGGAAAAGACTCTGATGATGGGAGGCATTGCGGGCAGGAGCAGAAGGGGATGACAGAGGATGAGATGGTTGGATGGCATTACCGACTCAATGGACATGAGTTTGAGTGAACTCCGGGAGTTGGTGATGGACAAGGAGGCCTGGCGTGCTGTGATTCATGGGGTGGCAAAGAGTCAGACACGACTGAGCGGCTGAACTGAACTGATCTGAACTGAAGGGCTACAGATGAAGAAATCAAGTCCTCAAAGAGTTAGGGATTTTTTATGTCCACAAAGCTAATGAGTGATAGAGGTGTAATTCAAATCCTAATTTTTGGTTTTTGTTTTCACTGTCCTGTCCACTCCACTATACTTTTTGTTTAAGTTCATCTCTACATTTGTCTACTCAACAATTCTGTTTGGTTGTTTTCAGTGAACCAATCCCTACACTAGACATTAGGAAAGAAAGACGAAAGCTATGATTCCATCTGCCCAGAAGAAAACAGTAAATAATCAACAGCAAGTAAGTATGACACAGTGTGATTTGTGATATGAGTTACATAATAAATAAGTAGATCAGCAAACATAAATAAGTGCATAAATACATATCGGTAGCACTTTATAAAACACTGTTCAGTGCTTTTAAAGTCATATTTTATTTAAACTCGGTATCATTCTCAGTGTTGTTGTTGTTCAGTCTCCCAGTCCCGTCTGACTGTTTGCCACCCCATGGACTGCAGCACACCAGGCCTCCCTGTTCCTCACCATCTCCTGAAGTTTGCCCAAGCTCATGTTTATTGCATCAGTGATACTGTCCAGCCATCTCATCCTCTGATGTCCTTTTCTCCTTCTGCCCTGGATCTTTCCCAGCATCAGGGAATTTTACAATGACTTGTATCTTCTCATCAGATGACCAAAATACTGGAGCTTCAGCTTCAATGTCAGTCCTTCCGATGAATATTCAGAGTTGGTATCACTTAAGATTGACTGGTTTGATCTCCTTGCTGTCTAAGGGACTCTCAGGAGTCTTCTCCAGCACCACAGTTCAAAGGCATCAATTCCTTGGCTCTCTGCCTTCTTTATGGTCCAGCGCTCACGTCCATATGTGACCTTGGGAAGACCATAGGCTTGTCTATATGGACCTTTGTTGGCAGAGTAATGTCTCTCCTTTTCAAAACACTGTCTAGGTTCGCCATGGCTTTCCTGCCAAGAAGCAACTGTTCTCTGATTTCATGGCTGCATTACTATTCCTGTTTTACAGATCGGAAATCCTGCAATGACATATAAATCTAGCAAGTGCAGACTGCCTAACTGCAGATTTAACTTGGCTAATTCTATCATAATATGGAGTACTACCTGCTTGCATTCACATCTTTTAGTCATTGGAGTGGAGACAATATAAATCACTGGTTCCCAAATTTTTACATTGTAGAATCACCTGGGAAGCTTTTAAAAATTCTAATATTCAGGTGACAATGAAACCACAATTCTATGACGGGGAGCTATGCGTCAGTATTTTTTAGAGTATTTCCAAGTGATTCCAACACACAGTAAAGTTGAGGACCACGGATAAAAACTATAAAGACAATATTGATATAAGATTTTTCTTTTCTCCAAATCTTTTTAAAGAACTTAGTTTCTAAAAGTTTAAAATCAAAATACTTATGGATCCCTAATTTCAGTTATCTTAGCAGTCTTGTCTGTATCGTAGGTAGGCATAGTACAGTGTTTGTTGAGCCAATCTCTGGTTGATTAAACAGTTATCATTACTAGTCACAGGCCAGACACTTCAAGCTTAGCTCATGGGTAAGCTTTAGAAAAAGTAGTCAGGTTTTGCCAGAATGCCACAGGCACAAGGGAAAGGGAAATTCATTCCTGAAAACAGACCCCGGGAGCTGAGTCAGTGGGTTCTGCTTGAGTGAATGAATTGAGTGTTTGTTAGGACCTCTGCCACGTAGTGTCAACAAAGCTCAAAGAAGTGGGTTTGATCATTGTTAAAAGAAGTAAGGTAAAAAATTAATTATGTATAAAGCAAAAAAGCAAGGAATTTGAGACTAGATCATGTTTACTAGTCCAGGATTGCCACATTCTATCCTTCTGATTTTAAGCATTTTTTTTTTAACCTCTATTATTTTAGAATAAGATTAGTATGAAACTTTTCTAATGATGTGAAAACTAAATGATTTGTCATCTGGCTTGTGGATATTAATGCATAGATCATTAAAAGTGGTTGCTGTCACTGTTAAAAGTTCTTGCATTAAAGCAATTCTACGGTTTTCTCTGACCTTTATTCACATATTCAGGCCATGGATTTTATGCCTAGCACAAAGAGGCATGAGATGATAATCTTTTATGCTGAATTATAATTTTTAAACATGTGTAGCTATGTTTCATTTTATACAGTATCTGAATAGGTACTTTCAGGCAAATCGTGAGTAGATACTTAATTCTTATGACCATCTCCTCTCTTTTTTATTAATAGTTTGCTTGAAAAGGACCTGTACATGGAGAAAATAGCTATGAGTCAGATCCAGAAAGGCTAAGGTGCTCAGGGTTGGTTGAATATAAAAGAAAAGGCAGAGATTCTGTGTTTGGCAGCAACCACAGAAGATGAACCCACAAGGGGTCCCAAAGAGAAAAATATGGGAGATGAGACTTATGAGAAGAAATAGAATCTAAGGCCACTAGCTAAACACCCAAACTGGATTTATGATTCCAAGACATTATCCAAAATCTGTCTGTTCTGGTTAACCTGGTTCAATGTTATACATAGAAGGAACCCTTGGCAAGGAAGACTGATGTGGAAGATGGAGCCTTATCAAATTGCTTGCAAGGAATATTATTAAAACTCAACCAGATTTTTGTCATCTAAAGGAATTTCTATGATCAGATCCACAGTCATCTAAAGACCATTTAGGCACATGGTTTGGAGTGGTGAATATTTTCTATATCCCCTCCACAAAAACTCAGCCTAAGGGGATTATTGCTTGGGATCTACATGGAAAAGAAAAATCTTGAGAAAAGCCAAGAACACAACACTCAAAAGGCTGAGTCATGACGAGGAAACCAAGGCATCGTTTTGCGTGTCTAGGTTTGTTAGAGGCTTGGGCCACCCCTAGCGCATTGTCACTAAGATGATGCGATTACTCTGTTCGTCTCCTTCTGTTTGCTCTCAGGTGTTTCCTTTTAAAATCATGACTTCATATATTTTAAGCCATCGTGTCCTTTTTAGCCCCGCCTATATATCGTGACCCACTCCAGTACTCTTGCCTGGTAAATCCCATGGATGGAAGAGCCTGGTGGGCTACAGTGCACGAGGTCTCAAAAGAGTCAGACACGACTGAGCAACTTTCTTTCTTTCTTTCGATATATCATGACTCCCAGCGATGACTCCTAGCTCCCTCGCAGGTCACTAGATTTCTTAGTGATGCATTGCCCTTGGATCAGGTGCAGATTTCCGATCCAATCATCTGCATACAGGGAGAGGAATTTTACAAAGTCTTGTATTGCTGCTTAGCCACCAGATCTTTGGTTAAGGGCACCTTCAGTTTGAGGAAAATGTGAATGGGGCAGGAATTGTGACAGACACTTTCCCACTTTCCCAGATAGAAATGGAACGTGAACTCTAACTCCCTGGGTTTAAGCACAGGACTCTTCATCACATCACAGCTTCCACTGAGGTTAAAAATAAAAATCTATCCCTTGCTCATGTAAAGCATTTCTCCCCATCCCCACTCACATTTACACGCATGTACTCACGTGCATCCACACAAGCAGTCGCTCCCTCCCCTTCCTTTATTCTCATTCTCTTTTCTCATACCCACTGTAGACCACAGCGTGAAATAGCTTACGCCTAGAGTCCTGTGTGTTCTCTAGCATGGTTGAACTGTGTGGATTTGTAACTTTAAGATAATATAACTTTCTTCTCAGGGTCAGGGTTCAAGCACTAGATTTGAAAAATGAATCTGCTCTGATAACTAGTTGAAAAGATGAAGGCCCATTAACAGTCATCATAAGAGCAATTTCTCTAGGCAAAACCTCCTTTAAATCCTTACTCATCACATTAGTTGTTTCGATATGCATTTCAGATCCTATAGGAAAAGATGAAAAATCACTGTGGGGACCATGGTGAAGCTCTCTGACATTAATCGGCCTGTCACTAACCACCTGAGCTTCAACATTCAAGTCAGATTCCTTAGGGACGTTAACTTTTTTTCTTTTCTTAAAATGAAAAGACAGGGAAATAAACACCTTCCCTTCATCTGCTAAACCCATGATTATATATATTTTATTTTTGACTCAAAATAAGAAACTTTGAAGTGTGAGAAAAGCATTGGAAGCTAGAATTTTGAATTAGTAAATGAACCAGTTCCCTGCTATTCCTCAAAAGAAACACATCTTTTAGAGGTTATGAGAAATCCAATGGTTTTTGGAAAATCCTTGGCAAATGTTTAAAAATATGTTTTGAATGTTTTAAACTCAAACAAATTAAAAACATATTTTTTCCTGGCATTTCCTTCCTTCCTTCATTTTAAAATATATGTATATTTTTCAGGGAAATTTTAAGCATGTGGCTCTAATTTTCACTTAACTCATCATGATATTGTTTCATAAGAGTTATTCAATGACTAGAAATCTTTGTCTTTTTAAAAATAAACCTTTAAAGACAATTTATTTCTTAAAAATGGGAAGTTAAGAAATCAGAACTGGAAAAAGACAAGTAAATCCTACAGATTTTACCTGAAAAGACAGGACCAACCTTGATCCATTTTCTTCAGGTGAGCCTTAATTCCTTGAAGTCAAGTATTTTTCTGGAAAGATGGCCTAATTTGAAGGGGACTTCTTTCATTATGACAGAAAGTAGCAAAAACCATTCCAGACCTGATGATAGTACCCACATATCACTCTCGTGACTGACCAGAAGTGGTTCTGTCCTACAGAAAGGCATTGGGCCTTCAATTTACTCCTATTATCTTTGGAAACGTCTTCATGCCCTTCTGTGTGTCCCAGGCAGTGCTGCTGTTGTTCAGTTACTCAGTCGTGTCCGACTCTTTGTGACCCCATGGACTGTAGCCTGCCAGGTTCCCCTGTCCATCACCAACTCCCTGAGCTTGCTCAAGCTCATATCCATTGAGCCTGATATGTCATCCAACCATCTCATCTTATGTCGCCCTATTCTCCTTGTGCCTTCAATCTTTCCCAGCATCAGGGTCTTTTCAAATGAATCAGCTCTTTCCATCAAGTGGCCAAAGGATTGGAGTTTCAGCTTCAGCATCAGTCCTTCCAATGAGTATTCGGACTGATTTCCTTTAGGATGGACTGGTTGGATCTCCTTGCAGTCCAAGGGACTCTCAAGAGTCTTCTCCAACACCACAGTTCAAAAGCATCAACTCTTCGGCACTCGGCTTTCTTCACAGTCCAACTCTCACATCCATACATGATCACTGGAAAAACCTTGACTAGATGGACCTTTGTTGGCAAAGGAATGTCTCTGCTTTTTAATATGCTGTCTAGGTTGGTCATCACTTTCCTTCCAAGGAGTAAGCGTCTTTTAATTTCATGGCTGCAGTCACCATCTGCAGTGATTTTGGAGCCCAAAAATGTAAAGTCTAACACTGTTTCCACTGTTTCCCCATCTATTTCCCATCAAGTGATGGGACCAGATGCCATAATCTTAGTTTACTGACTGTTGAGCTTTAAGCCAACTTTTTCACTCTCCTCTTTTACTTTCATCAAGAGGCTTTTTAGTTCCTCTTCACTTTCTGCCATAAGGGTGGTGTCATCTGTATATCTGAGATTATTGATATTTCTCCCAGCAATCTTGATTCCAGCTTGTGCTTCATCCAGCCCAGCGTTTCTCATGATGTACTCTGCATAGAAGTTAAAGAAGCAGAGTGACAATATACAGCCTTGACGTATTCCTTTCCTATTTGGAACCAGTCTGTTGTTCCATGTCCAGTTCTAACTGTTGCTTCCTGACCTGCATACAGATTTCTCAAGAGGCAGGTTGGGTGGTCTGGTATTCACATCTCTCTCAGAATTTTCCACAGTTTATTGTGATCCACACAGTCAAAGGCTTTAGCATAGTCAGTAAAGCAAAAATAGATGTTTTTCGGGAACTCTCTTGCTTTTTCCATGATCCAGTGAATGTTGGCAATTTGATCTCTGGTTCCTCTGCCTTTTCTAAAACTAGCTTGAACATCTGGAAGTTCACGGTTCAGTTATTGCTGAAGCCTGTCTTGAGAATTTTGAGCATTGCTTTACTAGCGTATGAGCTGAATGCAATTGTGTGGCAGTTTGAGCATTCTTTGGCATTGCCTTTCTTTGGGATTGGAATGAAAACTGACACCTTTTCCAGTCCTGTGGCCACTGCTGAGTTTTCCAAATTTGCTGGCATATTGAGTGCAGCACTTTCACAGCATCATCTTTCAGAATTTGAAATAGCTCAACTGGAATGTCATCGCCTCCACTAGCTTTGTTCATAATGATGCTTTCTAAAGCCCACTTGACTTCACATTCCAGGATGTCTGGCTCTAGGTGAGTGATCACACCATCATGATTATCTTGGTCTTGAAGATGTTTTTCGTACAGTTCTTCTGTGTATTCTTGCCATCTATTCTTAATATCTTCTGTTCTGTTAGGTCCATACCATTTCTGTCCTTTATCAAGCTCATCTTTCATGAAATATTCCCTTGGTATCTCTGATTTTCTTGAAGAGATCTCCAGTCTTTCCCATTCTGTTCTTTTCCTCTATTTCTTTGCATTGATCGCTGAGGAAGGCTTTCTTATCTCTTCTTGCTATTCTTTGGAACTCTGCATTCAGATGCTTATATCTTTCCTTTTCTCCTTTGCTTTTCACTTCTCTTCCTTTCACAGCTATTTGTAAGGCCTCCCCAGACAGCCATTTTGCTTTTTTGCATTTCTTTTCCATGGGGATGGTCTTGATCCCTGTCTCCTGTGCAATGTCATGAACCTCCGTCTATAGTTCATCAGGCACTCTATCTATCAGATCTAGGCCCTTAAATCTATTTCTCACTTCCACTGTATAATCATAAGGGATTTGATTGAGGTCATACCTAAATGGTCTAGAGGTTTTCCCTACTTTCTTCAATTTCAGTCTGAATTTGGCAATAAGGAAGGACTTCATGATATGAGCCACAGTCAGCTCCCGGTCTTGTTTTTGCTGACTGTATAGAGCTTCTCCATCTTTGGCTGCCAAGAATATAATCAATCTGATTTCGGTGTTGACCATCTGGTGATGTCCATGTGTAGAGTCTTCTCTTGTGTTGTTGGAAGAGGGTGTTTGCTATGACCAGTGCATTTTCTTGGCAAAACTCTATTAGTCTTTTCCCTGCTTCATTCCGTATTCCAAGGCCAAATTTGCCTGTTACTCCAGGTGTTTCTTGACTTCCTACTTTTGCATTCCAGTCCCCTATAATGAAAAGGACATCTTTTTTCGGTGTTAGTTCTGAAAGGTCTTATAGGTCTTCATAGAACCAATCAACTTAAGCTTCTTCAGTGTTACTGGTTGGGGTATAGACTTGGATTACTGTGATACTGAATGGTTTGCCTTGGAAACAAACAGAGATCATTCTGTCGTTTTTGAGATTGCATCCAAGTACTGCATTTCGGACTGTTTTGTTGACCATGATGGCTACTCCATTATTTCTGAGGGATTCCTGCCCACAGTAGTAGATATAATGGTCATCTGAGTTAAATTCACCCACTCCAGTCCATTTTAGTTCGCTGATTCCTAGAAAGTTGACGTTCACTCTTGCCATCTCTTGTTTGACCACTTCCAATTTGCCTTGATTCATGGACCTGACATTCCAGGTTCCTATGCAGTATTGCTCTTTACAGCATCGGACCTTGCTTCTATCACCAGTCACATCCACAACTGGGTATTGTTTTTGCTTTGGTTCTATCCCTTCATTCTTTCTGGAGTTATTTCTCCGCTGATCTCCAGTAGCATATTGGGCACCTACTGACCTGGGGAGTTCCTCTGTCAGTATCCTATCATTTTGCCTTTTTATACTGTTCATGGGGTTCTCAAGGCAAGAGTACTGAAGTGGTTTGCGATTCCCTTCTCCAGTGGACCACATTCTTTCAGACCTCTCTACCATGACCCACCTGTCTTGGGTGGCCCCACATGGCATGACTTAGTTTCATTGAGTTAGACAAGGCTGTGATCCTAGTGTGATTAGATTGACTAGTTTTCTGTGATTATGGTTTCAGTGTGTCTGCCCTCTGATGCCTCTATATTAGGGTTTAAAACTCAAAAAAGACAACAATTTTGGCTTCAAGAAGTTCAAAGCACAGTAGTTGAGAAAATAAGTTAACAAAATTATAATGAAGCATTAAAATAAGAGTATACTGAAGACTGAAAGTTGGTATTTCCAACCCCAACAAGGAAATACTTGTAAGAGTAGATGTTAGACCAGGGTCTTAGAAAATGAATAGATCTTCACCACGCAGACATGAGCAGGTAAATTTTGGTTGAGGGAGCCATATGAATACAGGCATGAAAGTGAAGACTCCTGGCTCATTTCGATAAAGGCCAGGCATTCAGCATGACTGGTACTGTGAGTGAGAGACGAGTCTAGAGTGGCCCAATAAAGGGCACAGCAGGCCTTGTTAAGGACCTAAGACTTTATTCCAGAAATAGTGGAGATGATTACGTGATGTTTGCCTTTTAGAAAAATGATTCCTGTGGTTTTACAGAGGACTGATTGAGTGAGAACTGGGGAAAAAATAGATGAAAGTTTATCTAAAATACTTACCTAAAAATTTGAGTGAGAGATTATTGTTATGCAGCATCCATAAACACGGAGAGAAAAGGAACAGGGAAGAGAAGCATTAAAGAAGCAGAATTGACAAATTGGCTGTCTGTTGAAAGAAATGGCAAGATGGATGTATGCGAGAATTGTAGGGTTATATCAAGGAGGAGAAGAATGGAATTTCTGCATGGAAAATGAGGGAAAGGATGATGAATTCTGTTTAAAATATGGTGGATTTGAAGTACCTGAGAGACAACCATGTACAAAAAAAGTAGGTATTTCTGATAAAAACTTACAGGCCTCCTGCGGTATGGCTCTTAATGAAGCAGAAGTGGTAATCAGACATCCCGATCAGATACATTTTTTTGACAAAATTTTGAGAAACTTCCCAGACAGAACGGGCCCCATTTTCACAGCTAAGTCCATTAGAAGGGACGACAGAGGATGAGATGGTTGGATGGCATCACTGACTCAATGGACATGAGTTTAAGTAAAGTCTGGGAGGTGGTGATGGACAGGGAGGCCTGGCGTGCTGCAGTCCATGGGGTCGAAAAGAGTTCGACACAACTGAGTGACTGAACTGAACTGATTGTTTACCTCTTCCAACCCCTCTCTGCCCTGGTAAACACTAATTTGTTCTCTGTATCTCTGAGTCTCTTTCTTTCTTTCTAAGTACACACTTTTAATTTTTTTTTTTTTGACTGTGTATTTAAGAATTCTCTTGGCTGTGCTGTGTGGCATGTGGGATCTTAGTTCCCTGACCAGGGATCTAACTTCCCTGCACCTGCTACTTTGCAAGCACATAGTCTTAACCACTGGACCACCAGGCAAGTCCACTATGAGCTTCTTTCTGTTTTGTTATATTTGTTTATTTTATTTTTTATATTCCACATATAAGTGAAAATGTTCTGTATTTGTCTTTCTGTTTCACTAAGCATAATACCCTCCAGGTCCATCCAAGTTGCTGAGAAAGGCAAGATTTCATTCTATTTATGGTTGAGTAATGTTCCATTGTATACTTGAGTATGTGTGTGTGCCCAGTCATATCCTACTTTTTGTGACCCTGTGGACTGTAGTCTGTGGAATTTTCTGGGCAATAATCCTGGAGTGGGTTGCCATTTCCTCCTGCAGGGGATCTTCCCCACCCAGGATCAAACCCCCGTCTTCTGTCTCTGCATTGCCAGGTGCATTCTTCACCAGTATATGTCCATATATACATATGGTGGTGGTTTAGTCACTCAGTCATGTCCAACTCTTTGTGACCCTATGGACTGTAGCCCACCAGGCTCCTCTGTCCATGGGATCTTCCAGGCAAGAATACTGGAGTGGATTGCCATTTCCTTCTCTGAGGGATCTTCTCGACTGAGGAATCGAACCCAGGTCTTCTGCATTGCAGGCAAATTCTTTACTGACTGAGCTATGAGGGAAGCCCTATACACATATATGTGTATATAAATGCCATATATTCTTTATTCATCTATCAATAGGCAAATAGGTTGCTTCCATATCTTGGCTTTTGTGAATAATGATACAATGAATAAATGTGTGTCTTTTCAAATTAATGTATTTATTTTTATCAGATATATACCAAGGAGTGAAAACGCTGTATCATATGGTACTTCTATTTTTAATTTTTTTGAGAAACATCCATACTAATTTCCATAATGGCAATATCAGTTTTCATGCCAGCCAGCAAGGGTTCCCTTCTCTCTATATCCTTCTCAATGCTCCTATTTCTTGCTTTTTAATGATAGCCATTCTGACCAGCATGAGGTGGTGTTTCATTGTGGGTTTGATTTGCATTTCCCTGATGACTAGTGATACTGACATCTCTCAAGTATCTGTTGGCCATCATCTGTGTACTTTCTTTGGAAAAAAGCCTATTCATATTCTCTACCCAGTTTTTAAAAAATAATTAACTTCTATTGCATTATAGGTGCTTTACAATGTTGTGTGAGCTTCTACTGCATAGCAAAACAAACCAGCCATACACATCTCTCCTCTCTTTTGGATTTCTCTCCCGTTTAAGATCCCACAGTGCAATAAGTAGAGTGCTATAAGGTGGGTTCCTATCAACTGTCTGTTTTATACATAGTATCAATATGTGTCAATCCCAACCTCCCAGTTCCTCCTACCCAACTCCTTCCCCCCTTGGTATCCATACATTTGTGCTCTACCTCCGTGTTTCTATTTCTGCTTTGACTGTTTACTGATATTGAATTGCCTGAGTTCTTCATGTATATTTTAGATATTAACCCCTCATCAGACATATCATTTACAAATATCTTCTCCCTTTCAGTTGGCTGCCATTTTGTTTTATTGATAGTTTTCTTCTCTGCACAGAAGTTTTTAGTTTTTGCAAATTTTTAGTTGATGTTCTGTTTATTTATTTCTGCTTTTGTTTCCTTTACCTGAGAAGACAAACCCCCCCTCCCCGCCAAATATTACTAAGATCTACATACAGTTGCCTGTATTTTCTTCTAGTAGTTTTATGGTTTTGGATCTTACATTCAGGTCTTCAATCTATTTTGAGTCTAATTTTGCATGTGGTAAGAGAAAATGTTCTAATTTCATTCTTTTACATTGTACATGCAGCTTTTCAATTTTCAAACAACTTACTGAGGAATGTATTTCCCCAATGTATATTATTACCTCCTTTGCCATAAAGTAATTGACATGTGTATGGGTTTGTTTCTGGATGCTATATTTTGCTCCATGGATCTATGTCTGTTTTTGTTTGTTTGTTTTTATTTTTGTTTTTACCATACTACTTTGAATGTTGTGTCTTTGTAGTCTGAAGTCAGGATGAATTATAGTTCCATTTTCTTTTTCTTTCTCTCAAGATTACTTTGGCTATTTAGGGTCTTCTGTGGTTCCATGTGAATTTTAGGATTATTTGTTCTACTTCTGTGAAAAATGTCATACGAGTATTTTGATAGGAATTGCATTAAATCAATAGATTACTTTGGGTAGCATGGTCATTTTAATGACATTAATTCTTATAATACATGAACACAGAGCATCTTTTTATTTATTTATATTATCTTCAATTTCCTTTATCAGTAAACTACATTTTTAGATTATAGATTTTTCACTTTTTTGCCAGTCTATTCTGAAGGAGATCAGCCCTGGGATTTCTTTGGAAGGAATGAAGCTAAAGCTGAAACTCCAGTACTTTGGCCACCTCATGCAAAGAGTTGACTCATTGGAAAAGACTCTGATGCTGAGAGGGACTGGGGGCAGGAGGAGAAGGGGATGACCCAGGATGAGATGGCTGGATGGCATCACTGACTCGATGGACATGAGTCTGAGTGAACTCCGGGAGATGGTGATAGACAGGGAGGCCTGGTGTGCTGCGATTCATGGGGTCGCAAAGAGCTGGACACGACGGAGCAACTGAACTGAACTGAACTGATTCTTAGGTGTTTTATTCTTTTTGAGGAAGTTGTAAATTAGATTATTTCCTTGACTTCTCTTTCTGATAGCTCATTGCTAGTGTATATAAGTGCAATAGATTTCTATACATGAATCTTGTATCCTGCAACTTTACTAAATTCATTTCTAAATTCTAATTCTTTTAGTGACATCTTTAGAGTTTTCTATATATTATTGTTATCTGTAAACTGTGACAATTTTACTCTTCCTTTTCAATTTGGATGCTATTTATCTTTTTCTTACCTGATTGCTATGACTAGGGCTTCCAATACTATGTGAAACGGAAATGGCAAGAGTGAGCATCCTAATCTTATTATTGATCTTAGAGGAAAGAATTTCAGCTTTTCACCATTGAGTATAATATCAGCCATGGGTTTGTCATAAATAAAAAATGTTCCCTGAATACCAACTTTGTTGAGAGCTTTTATTGTGAACAAATGTTGGATTTTGTCAAAAATGCTTTCTCTGCATCTATTGAGATGATAATGTGATTTTCATCCTTTGTTTTGTGAATGTGATCATTATAAAGTTTTTATATATTGATCTAAATCTACTTGTTTTAAACTGACTCTCATTTGAGTTCAAGCACATTCTAAAAGGTTTATATTTTTTACCACTCCAACCACATTTTGTTTTTGATGTCATACTTCATATTTTCATGTCAATTCCTCAACTGTTTATTGTAGCTATAGTTGATTTTTGCAATTTTTGTCTTTTAACTTTCATGCTAACTTATTTAAGTGTTTGAGTCATTGCCATAACCATATATTTGCCTTTACCAGTGGAATTTTTCCCTTCCTATATTTTCTTATTTCTCACTTATAACCTTTTCTTTTTCCTTTAAATATGATCCTTTAACATTTCTTGTAAGGTTGATTTAGTGGTGATGAACTCTTAGTTTTTGCTTGTCTGGGAAACTGATTGTCTCTCTTTCAATTGTGAATGACGCCTTTGCTAAGTGAAATGTCCTAGATTGTCGGGGGTATTTTTGTTTTAGTACTAACTTCCCTGGTAGCTCGGACATTAAAGAATCTGCCTATAATACAGGAGACCTGGGTTTGATTTCTGGGTCAAGAAGATCCCCTGGAGAAGGAAATGGCAGCCCACTCCAGTATTCTTGCCTGGAGAATCCCATGGACAGAGTAGTCTAGTGGGCTACAGTCCATGGGGTCACAAAGAGTCACACAAGACTGATGACTGACACATTTACTTTAAATATATTATGCTTCTCCTTTCTGTCCTGCAAGGTTTCTGCTGTAAAATCAGTTGATATCTTTATGGAAGTTTTCTTGTATGCGACTCTTTATTTTCCTATTTTTAACCTTTAAAATTCTCTCCTTAACTTTTGCCACCTTAATTGTGCCTTAAATGTCAGGAGCCTTTTGATAAGCTAGTAAGCCCCACTGGTTTCAACCATCTTCTCTTCCTAATGTTGGACCGTAGGGCTGGGGTGCCTAATATGTGGCTTAAAGCTCTCGCTTCATAGGGAGGATTTCCAAGCCTGTGATAGTCCCCCTGCTCTTCTGAGTCACCCACTAGGGTTGCGGGTTCCTACTAGATTGCTTATCGTCCTCTCCTACCAAACTCATGTGGTCCTTCCATTACAGTCTTGGTTGTAGAAGAACAGTTCTTCTAGTCTTCAGGTTGTTCTCAGCAAGAGTTGCTCTATGTGTAGTTGTCATTTTGATGTGTTTGTGGGAGGTCATGAGCTCAGGGTTTCCCACTCTGCGATCTTGTTGGCACTCCTTTCAAAATTTTATGTGTATTAACTCATTTAATCCTCATTAAAATCTTGTAAGTCAGATGCTGTGCAGTGCTTAGTCACTCAGTCATGTCCAACACTTTGTGATCCCATGGACTGTATGTAGCCTTCCAGGCTCCTCTGTCCATGGGGATTCTCCAGGCAAGAATGCTGGAGTGGATTGCCATGCCTTCCTCCATGGAATCTTCCCAACCCAGGGATTGAACCCAGGTCTCCCACATTGCAGGTAGATTCTTTAATGTCTGAGCCAACAAGGAAGCCCAAGAATACTGGAGTAGGTAGCCTATCCCTTCTCCAGGGGATCTTCCCAACCCAGGAATCGAACCAGGATCTCCTGCATTACAGGCAGATTCTTTACCAGCTGTGCTACTGGAGAAGCCCACTATTGTTATTCTCATTTTGCAGACAAATAAAATGACAGAGCAAGAAAGTGACCAGATCAAACTTTCTTCAGATTTAATGTTAAGATTTAATAAGGCACTGTATGTAAATCAGACAACACAGGGCTTGGCACACTTTTAAAAAATTGTTGATATGTGTTAGTTTATTTCCTTCGTTGTGCCTATCTAATTTATTCATAAAACTCAGAGGACTTGGAAAGATTGAATAAACCAATTGAGACAGTTTTGAAAATGAAAAATATTTTGTATTCAAATTAATTAAAATTATTTTTCCAGTTACTCATCAACAACCATCAGAGACCTAAGACCAATGGCTGAGGAACTCTAGTTTTATAATTACAGAATGAAGAATACAAAACACATTTAAAAAATAAGATTCAAATTTAAAAGTCATGATTTCTACTCATAGTGTTTAAGAGCCCTTTTTAAAATAAAAATTATTCATTTAGTGCCCTCTGGATACAGTCAGTATTGTGGGATTTAAAATGGATTACTCTTTCTTGCCCTGGTGGCACTGAAAATCTGAAGAGAACTTAACAAAAGTTCCATAGGCTGACCATGAATCAACATTTGCAATCTTTCTTTTAAAGTGTTTGTACTTGAAGTTTGAAGGAGACAGATCCAAGAGATAAAGGCCTTTACATAAAGCTAATCTTAGCAGTGTTTTCAGCATATTTTTGTCTTCTGAGCAAATTCATAATTACTTTGTGTTTCAGCTCTTTTTAAGTCATCTGTCTGTCGTAAAGTAACTTTGAACTAAATTTACACTTTATCTCTCTGTCTTTCCATGTGCATTTCATTTTCCTTTAACCACTGGTTTTGAAACCCCTTTGCCTAAAGTTCTCATGTTTGTTTGTGGAAAGTTTCCCCCATACAGCCTCTAACTTGTTTTTTGGGCTAATGCAAGCTAAAAGATTTTTCTCAAACATTCGGTTCTTTACAATGATGCATCCATGTCTTTCTCATGGTATGGCCCCTGTAAGCCTGTGTATCTTACTCTGACTCTTTACTCCTTGGATCTCTCTTTTTTTCCTGGCAGAGATGAGTTTAACGGCTCCAGGAGAGGGGACACAGAAAGGCAGTAAGCGGGCAGAAAAGAGACAGAGAGGGATGCAGAAATATGCACACGGGGCCCTTCCTCCAGTGCCCAGGACACTGCAAACCTTTTGTCTTGTTACTGAGATATCTGGGGAGATATTAATAAATGAACAACAATAGCCAGAAAAATTATCTGAAAAATAAAAAAGTTTGGTCAACATACAGATCAAGCAGTTTGGGAGTTTTGGGGAAATTTTTAAACCTTCAAAACTTTTGTGATATTCAGTGCCATCTGGGGATTGACAACTAATAATTAGCAACTGATAATTAGCTTTCATTGTTTATTGTCATTTAAAACAATCTTCAGGAACAGAAATCGTGGCTTTTATTTCTCTCTTTGTTATTGGCACTGGGCACATAGTAGGCTTTCAGTAAATGCTTGCTTGCTAAGTGAATGAGTGAAATATCTTTGCCCACAACAAAAGGTACTGAAAATTATCATAGAACTAAAACCAATATGTAGAAAGTAAACTTTCTTTCCAAGTGCTCTAACATAGAAATCTTATACTATTTTCAAGATGCTGAAAAACTTGTGTAAATAATGACATTATTGACATTTCTTTTAATTATATTAAGACCAAGAATGAATCTTAAATAATTAAAATAATTTAGAAACATCTCAAAATCAAGATGAAGAGAAAAGAAAAATTGAATAAGTGGAAAACCCAAGAGCAAAAGCTCTTGTGTAAAGAAATATTAGCCTTATTCTATGTATCTTTCATACCAATCATTTGGAAAATATATATAAACCACCTTATGATACTTTTCAATTTGGTGTCTTCTACTTGGACTTCCCTGGTGGCTCAGGGGGTAAAGAATCGGCCTGCAACACAGGAGACCTGGATTGGATCCCTGGGCTGGGAAGATCCCCTGGAGCAGGGAAAGGCTACCCATTCCAGTATTCCAGAATTCTGAGGGGAAAGCAAAATGAGGGGAAAGCCTCCAGAATTCCGTGGACTGTATAGTCCATGGAGTCGCAAAGAGTCAGACACAACTAAGCAACTTTCACTTCATTCCTACTGAACTTTTCATGTATTTATTTTTCTCTTTCCAAATGTAGTGTAGGTTCCTTAAAACAGAGACTACTGTATGTTTATCACACACATAGCACTTTTTTTTACACAGTGTATGTGTGTGTATGTCTGTGTATGTTTCTCTGTGTGTGTATATAGAAATTCACATACTTTATTCAAGTCATATTTTAGGAAAGGTGAACACTAAGAGGAAGAGCCAAGATCTAAGGCTGCAAGTGAATTCTTCAGCTGGCATAATCACTTACACAAATCGATGACATTTACTTGCATGTTCACATGTATTTACAGTGCTTTATATCTTACCTATAAATATGTGTGAACATGTAAGTAAACGCCATCGATTTGTGTAAGTGATTATGCCAGCAAACTAGTTGTGCATAATTGGCCACATATGGAAGCCTGTCCACTTGCAGACGGGCACATCCACCCACAAGTGATTGGCTGCGTCCAACTTTAGAGAGTTATTTAGTGACATTCAAAATCAACTGTAGTATTAACATACTTTGAAAGACAGTTCCAATGTCTTTCTAAGGCATGTATGAACTGGGTCCTTCCAATTGACAGCAGGATATATATTGTTTTTTTTTTGGATTTGGACAGCAGCTTTTGATTTTAAGAACTGAGACTACTGACACTAAAGTTTGCTGAGCACCTAGTGTTTATTCTGAAATTCATTTTTATTGTGTCTTGCATCAGCCAAGGTAATCATTGACACACAGCTTATAATATTTCTTAGTTATGCAAATTGTCCCTTTACCATGCATTTAATGTTGGGAGGATTGAAAGGCAGAGCCCATCATGGAAAAAAAAAAAAAAAACCTTACTGTAGAAGATCAAGTAGATATCAAGAATCTGGAGAGTGAATTAAAAACATTTCGCTTTCCCCTCAGCCATCTATATGTTCTAACAGTCCTCCTTGGACTAGCATGTGGCGTTCCTCACAATTCGCCGTCTCCTTTTGCCCAGACTGGCGGGGTTCCGTTTCTTTCCTCTCTCACCTCAAACTATCACATCAATTCTTTGGCCTCATCTCTTTTCCCACAAGTAGGGGGATGTTGCCTCTGAGAGCTGAGGATAAAGGACAGCAGGTTTTCAGGATCCAGTCTCAAACTGAAACCTCTAGACAGCAGTCTTTTTATTGCTCAACTGTCCTCTGAACACAACTTTGGGAGTTATTTTGCTTTAAGGAATCTGGGCATCTGTTTTGTTCTGCAAAAGACTCCCTCCTATTATCCTAGCTTCATATTTGTTATGATACACCCCAGAGAGTAGCTGATGGGAGAAGGAAACCAAATTTTGCTATAGAACATAAGATGATACTATCACATATTTTTGCCTCCTATACCTGTATCTTCCGCCTTTTATCTCACTTTATTCCTATTAAGTTGTCTTATCTCAATGTACTTTTCCTGTGATAGTTAAATTTAGTAAATCATTAGTTGGACTTTGCAATTTACCTGCCTTATTATATCAACTCATGTTCTGAATGGAAAACAAAAATGAGTGATTGTTGCAACAACTGTTTATAGAAAGGCCACTACTACTACCACTGCTAAGTCGCTTCAGTCGTGTCCGACTCTG
Source organism: Capra hircus (assembly GCF_001704415.2). NCBI lineage: Eukaryota > Metazoa > Chordata > Mammalia > Artiodactyla > Bovidae > Capra > Capra hircus. Next base: position 9,682,397 of record NC_030821.1, on the reverse strand, counting down.
TGCGACCCCAGAGACGGCAGCCCACCAGGCTCCGCTATCCCTGGGATTCTCCAGGCAAGAAGACTGGAGTGGGTTGCCATTTCCTTCTCCAGTGCATGAAAGGAAAAGTGAAAGTGAGGTCGCTCAGTCATGTCCGACTCTTAGAGACCCCATGGACTGTAGCCCACCAGGCTCCTCCATCCATGGGATTTTCCAGGCGAGAGTACCGGAGTGGGGTGCCATTACCTTCTCCTATAGAAAGGCTAAGAGCCTTAAAAAATAAAATATAGTAATAATAATGATATTGGTAATAATAAAAGCCTTGAGGATAAACACTTCAAGCACTGTTCTAAATGCTCTATATAACTTGTTTAATCCTCACAATAATTATAAGATGTGACACTATTCTCATTTTACAGATGAGGACACTGAGGCAGAAAGAGATCAAATAATTTGCCTAATAGCTAGCGAGAGGGAGAGCTGAGATTCAAACAGTTTGGTTCTAGAGCCTAAGTTTATAACTGTCACACTATTTTAAAAATATTGTGGGCAATGCATCTATCACATATTAACATATAATCAATTGGTGTTTGAAAGGCACAATTTAATAGAGCAAAGAGTAACTACATACTGGAAAGAGAACTGGCTCGCTGATCCCAGAGATATAATCTCTAATCTCATCCCTGTTGCTTATTAATATAGGGTCTATAATTGGAAATGCCCTTGGGAGCCTCCTTCTTTTCTGGCATAACTCGGTGAGTAAAAGACCGGTCTATCTTGCAAAGTCTTTAAGGTTTATTGATTTTTATCATGGTCATTGGAATCAAGAAATCAGACAGCATATGGACATTGGAAAGTATATTTTCTGCTTCTGTTATGTTTTATTGTGATACATTTCAAATACTTTTTAGTTCAGTGTGTTGGAAGCCATTTGCCATCCAAAATTTTAATTATTAATGTAAAAGTGTTTAAAAATATGTCCATTAAGGGTGATAAAGTTGTGTCTGATTAATGGGCTTTTCATAAATGCACTGACACAAACTTTTTTTAAAAATTAATTCAGCCTGCAAATGAACATCATCCATTTTGCTCTCATATTTTATCAGCCTGTGAACTGCATTCTCACTTTAGTTTTCAGCTCTGAATGCAGAACACTGTGAAAAATGACAGAATTTTAATGAGAAAGTGAACAACATGCCATCAACACCCTTTTGCCAGTAAAAATGGCACAACATCAAAGCTTTAAATCATGTTCTCTCCACACCTTTTGGACATCTGTGATTCTGTCTAAGTCCTCAAAATCTGCCACATCCATCACCAGGTGCAGCCTTTAAACATGGAGGCGCTGTCTACTTCACTGGTTGGCATGGCAACAGTTGTCAAATCATCCCTTGATAATGCTCTTTAATTGATTGTATAAATTATTCTGAGATATGTGATTGGAAAATGATGTACTGAGGCTCTTAAGTGTGCAGATCAGCCTAGCTGCATTTAAAGATGCATTGTATTCCGTCCCTTTACCCAGGAACCTGACCCTCTTAGAGTGCTGGAACACTCAGGAAGCAGCATAAATATTAAGTGTTAAGGAAAAGTTTAAAGCAATGGCACAGTTAATTGCTACTCCAAGTGCATGTTAACTTACTAAAAACCAATAGGCAGCATACTGCATGCAGATGTAAAGATATTTCTTAAAACCACATGTAGAAATCGGTCTATTCAAAGATGGCATTATTACTAGAATTGAATTTTTATTGCATTGGTAGAGAAGTTACAGGCTGTTCGGAGACACATGGTGTAACCTTGCCTCGTCAGCCTGCCTTGGGCTCTTTCTTCTCATGATCCTCTGTATACAGTGAGTACAGAGCATGTTGCCAACATATTGGCTCTCCCGTCCCTGCCATCTCAGCTGAATGGCATTTTGTGATTTCTGGCATCTCAAGTGATTCAACGTGGAAGTGATTAACTGGGAAACTATGCCTAAAGCATCCCATTATTTTCATTTCAAGTCTTTTTGTTTCCCCTCCATAAAATATCCTATCCAGCATTCCCTCTGCTTTGAAACTTAAGTCCAGTGAATCTACTCATGTAGATTGCAAGTGTAAGAACGGTTCCCAGTCCAGCAACATCAGCATCGCCTGGGAATGCAGAAATGCAGACACACTAGAAACTTTGGGGATGGGACCCAGAACTCTGTTTTATAAGCTCTCAAGGATTCTGATGCAGTCACATTTGAGAACCACAGGAATACACTAGTCTTAGTTGCACATTAGAATTACCTAGAGAACTTTAGGGCTTCCCTGGTGGCCCAGACGGTAAAGGATCTGTCCACAATGCGGGAGACCTGGGTTCAATCTCTGGGTTGGGAAGATCCCCTGGAGAAGGCAATGGCACCCCACTCCAGTACTCTTGCCTGGAGAATCCCATGGATGGAGGAGCCTGGTGGGCTACAGTCTGCAGGGTCGCAAAGAGTCAGACACGACTGAGCAATTCCACTTTCTTTTATTTTTCTTTAGAGAACTTTAAAAGCTATCAAAACATAAGCTGCATCTCCCAGATATTCAGATTTAATGACTTTGTGATTCACCTGGTATTTTCCCATGTGATGCTAATCAGCTAGGAAGATTGGTATGGGACAATGACGTTGAATGTAAGATGCTGAAGTGTTTAGGAGATGGTTACTAACAGACGGGTTGTTATAGCATTCTTTTTGCTTCTCTTTCTTATTTGTTCCTATTTCACATTTGTTCATTTAGTTGTATTTTCACCATTCATTTACTGTATATTATACACCATGTGCTGTATTCAGCTTTGAAGATATAATGAGAAACATAGTCTTTAAGTTGGGAGGAGGGGCAGATAATTTAAAAAGTGAGCAAAAGAAAGTAAAAGCATATGTCATTACAAATGATGATAAAGTCTCTGAAGGAAACAAGTCGAATACTATGACGAAGAATCCAGTGGAACTGCTTTATTCAAGGAAAGTCTAAAAGGGGATATTTAAGCTGAAAACTACAGAATGATTGTAAAAAATTGTCTGATTTGGTGGTCTCTGGTTGTGGCACGCAGCTGTGCGTTTGGGGAGAGGTAGGGGAATGTACTGAGAAAAGAGCATGTATACAACCTGTACTGAAGGAAAGCACTTGATGTGTTCAAGCAATTGAAAGAAAAATGAAGTTGCTCAGTCGTGTCCGACTCTGTGACCCCATCGACTGTAGCCCACCAGGCTCGTCCATCCATGGGATTCTCCAGGCAAGAATACTGGTGTGGGTTGCCATTTCCTTCTCCAGGGGATCTTCTGACTCAGGGATCGAACCCGGGCCTCCCACATGGTAGGCAGACACCTTAGTGTCCGATCCGCCAGGACTTCCCTGCTGGCTCAGGCGGATTTGATACGAGATGCAATCAGGGAACACGTAGGAGCCATTGTGTGGTCTTAAGAAGAGGAAGTAATGCCAGAAGATGTCCTTAGGTGATTTCAAGGCAGCGAAGTCAAGAAATCTTTTAAACAAATCACTTCCAGCAGGTTTCTAGCTGCTTAAACAGACAGCTGCCACTTCAGCTCAACTTATTGATGTCCATCCTTTCCGGAACTGTTGGCCTTCTTGTCTGGAGCAGCTTTGGATGATATGCTGCCTGAGCTGACAGACTCTAGTACTGACTTTTAGATCTAGAGTCATAATAAAAATCTTAAGATGTATGTAAATTTTCCTGGAGTGACTTAGAGTTATAGCTTCATCTTTAGTTACTAGCAGCAGTAGAAATTGACTTTATTGTCTCAGTTCAGTTCAGTTCAGTTCATTCAGTCAGTCATGTCCTACTCTTTGTGACCCCATGAATCGCAGCGCGCCAGGACTCCCTGTCCATCACCAACACCCGGAGTTCACTCAAACTCATGTCCATTGAGTCGGTGAAGCCATCCAGCCATCTCATCCTCTGTCATCCCCTTCTCCTCATGCCCCCAATCCCTCCCAGCATCAGAGTCTTTTCCAATGAGTCAACTCTTTGCATGAGGTGGCCAGAGTACTGGAGTTTCAGCTTTAGCATCAGTCCTTCCAATGAACACCCAGGACTGATTTCCTTTAGGATGGACTGGTTAAATCTCCTTGCAGTCCAAGGGACTCTCAAGAGTCTTCTCCAACACCACAGCTCAAATGTATCAATTCTTCAGTGCTCAGCTTTCTTCACAGCTCAACTCTCACATCCATACATGACCACTGGAAAATTCATAGCCTTGACTAGATGGACCTTTGTTGGCAAAGTAACGTCTCTGCTTTTGAATATGCTGTTTAGGTTGGTCATAACTTTCCTTCCAAGGAGTAAATGTCTTTTAATTTCATGGCTGCAGTCACCATCTGCAGTGATTTTGGAGCCCCCCCAAAATAAAGTCTGACACTGTTTCCACTGTTTCCCCATTTATTTCCCATGAAGTGATGAGACCAGATGTCATGATCTTTGTTTTCTGAACGTTGAGCTTTAAGCCAACTTTTTCACTCTCCATTTTCACTTTCATCAAGAGGCTTTTGAGTTCCTCTTCACTTTCTGCCATAAGGGTGGTGTCATCTGCATATCTGAGGTTATTGATATTTCTCCCAGCAGTCTTGATTCCAGCTTGTGCTTCTTCCAGCCCAGCAGTTCTCATGATGTACTCTGTATATAAGTTAAATAAGCAGGGTGACAATATACAGCCTTGACATACTCCCTTTCCTATTTGGAACCAGTCTGTTGTTTCATGTTCAGTTCTAACTGTTGCTTCCTGACCTGCCTGGGGTAACAGGCAAATTTGCTCTTGGAATACAGAATGAAGCAGGGCAAAGTTTAGAATTTTTCCAAGAGAATGCACAGGTCATAGCAAACATCCTCTTCCAACAACACAAGAAAAGACTCTACACATGGACATCACCAGATGGTCAACACCGAAGTCAGATTGATTATATTCTTGGCAGCCAAAGATGGAGAAGCTCTATACAGTCAGCAAAAGCAAGATCAGGAGCTGACTGTGGCTCAGATCATGAACTCCTTATTGCCAAATTCAGACCGAAATTGAAGAAAGTAGGGAAAATCACTCAATATGCCAGCAAATTTGGAAAACTCAGCAGTGGCCACAGGACTGGAAAAGGTCAGTTTTCATTCCAATCCCAAAGAAAGGCAATGCCAAACACTGCTCAAACTACCGCACAATTGCACTCATCTAACATGCTAGTAAAGTAATGCTCAAAATTCTCCAAGCCAGGCTTCAACAACTTGAACCATGAACTTCCTGATGTTCAAGCTGGTTTTAAAAAGGCAGAGGAACCAGAGATCAAATTGCCAACATCCGCTGGATCATGGAAAAAGCAAGAGAGTTCCAGAAAAACATCTATTTCTGCTTTATTGACTATGCCAAAGCCTTTGACTGTGTGGATCACAATAAACTGTGGAAACGTATATTACCATATGTGAAATAGATCACTCGTCCAAGTTCAATGCATGAAACAAGACACTCAAAGCCAGTGCAATGGGATGACCCAGAGGGATGGGATGGGGAGGGAGTTGGAAGGAGGCTTTAATACGGGGGGTTTAGCCATGGGGGATACCCATGGCTGATTCATGTCAATGTATGGCAATAACCACCACAATATTGTAAAGTAATTGGCCACCAATTAAAATAAATAAATAAATTTTTTAAAAGAAGGATAGCATGTCAGAAAGAATGCAATTTTCTTGGAGCCTTTGCAAATATTACCTATTAAAATTGTGTAAAAAAGGATACTATGATTATTAGCAGGAGTAGGGTTTCTTAAAAAATATTTTTCGCCGTAAAACTAAGGCTACAATAGAAACAGTCACTGGTAAGTTAATGATCTCTGCTCTAGCAAACACGTCCTTCAGGGCTTGTTGGAGATCCAGGGTGAGAACAAGTCAGCATGCAAGTAGAGTCTAGGACGATTGCTCATTTCACTCTTCAGAGGTCATCAGAGGGCAAGGAGAGGGCATTCTTTTAGATCTTCTTGCCCCACTTTAAAGACTTGGTTTAATAGTCATATAAATAGTGTAAGATGCTGATGAAGATAGTGACTTTTTTCTCAACTTGTTGCAAAAAAGCTCTAGACCTAGTAGCTCATTTGATTTTCCCTGGGGCAATATCACTTCACTTTGGAAACATTTAAATATATATGCAGAGAAAAATAGCATTTTCTTCCTGAAATTACATTTATTGACAGGCAGATCATGGGGAAAAAAAAAAGACCTTCACATTGTGTGTGTGTGTTAGACATCTGGAATGGAATGCAGGAATTATCTTTTATATTCCACAAAATAATATACCAAATTATCTCCATTCACTCCTCATTTTCAGACTGTACTCAACAGGCACATTGTACGGGAAACTGCAGCAATTAGAAATTGTGGAGAAAGCAAGTCTGGAATTCACATGTGTGCAGACACAGAGCGTGTGATGTGACCCGTAATAGTGCAATGCATCAGTGGATACTGGGGACATCTTTGTGCCAGTGTTTCCACTGGGATAATTAAGAGTGGCATTGTGAGCCCAGAGGGAGAGATGAACTTAGTTTTTAAATGAATTTACTTATTTTTATTTATTCAAGAATTTCTTTTGGCTGTGCTGGTCTTCATTGCGTTTGTGTGAACTTTCTCTAGTTGCGGTGAGTGGCGGGTATTTTTGGCGGCTGGGTGGGCTGCTCATTGCAGTGACTTGTCTTGTTGCAGGACACAGGCTCAAGTCACGTGGGCTCAGGGCTGTGGCTTGTGGGCTGTAGAGCGTAGACTGTAGTCGCAGGACACGGGCTTAGTGGTTCAGAGGCATGTGGAATCTTCCCGGGCCAGGGACCTAATCCGTGCCTCCTGCATTGGCAGCAATTATATGCTGTGCCACCAGGGAAGTTCAAGATGAACTTCTAAAAGAAAGAATTTCTCAGAAAGAGGAATAAGGACATCATTTATTGAATATTTTCTGAATGTTTGCTGTGTGTCAAACACTAAGGCTATACGAAGTTTATTATATATCGGGGGGATATAGAAAGTCAAAAAAAAAAAATCCTGATGCTGGGACAGGAGGAGAAGGGAGCAACAGAGGGTGAGATGGTTGGATGGCATCACTGATTAAATGGACAGGAGTTTGAGCAAACTCTGGAAGATTGTGAAGGACAGGGAAACCTAGCATGCTGTAGTCCATGGGGTCACAAAGAGTCAGACACGACTGAGTGGCTAAACAGCTAAATAAGATGAAATTATAAAATATGTAATAACATAAATAAAATGCTACTACTTATTGAGCATTGATTAGCATGTTAAATGCTTTTTGATTATATTTAACTTAAGCTTTATGAAAATCTAGACTTTCTTGGTGAAGTCTATTTCTATTACTATAACGATTGCAGTTGCTATTGTTGCCTCATTTTACAAATGAAGAAACTGAGGCCCATGTAGTCTAAACATGTCCCTCAGTGTAATCATCTGGTAATCTGAAGAGTGGAGACGCACACTCAGCTTTGAGTGCCTCCGGAGGCTGGGTTTAAGCTCTCTGTGATGCTGCCTTGGGGAGTGGGGGCAGAGAAGGAACCCTGAGATGGGGCCCGTGGCTGGCTTGCTGAGGAAAGCGGCAACTGCTTCCTTGAGAAAATAACTGGCTAGGAACTGCCTATTCTTTTTTTCCTCTCACTGGGATAAATCTGTCATTTTTCTACCAAGGGAAGTCTAGAAGAACATTGGTGCTGGGCTGGGAGGCTGTACAGCCTTGTAGTAAAGGGCGTTGACCTGGAGCTCACCTGGGTGAAAGCTTCGCTCACGGCCTTGGAGCTCTGCAACCTGAGGCCAAGCTAAAGATTCATACCTCACAGGTTCATTATGGGAACTGAATTGAAAGAGCTTATTTCTGTAAAACACACACTACACAAGCATTAAATAAATAAATTTGAAAAACCATAGTACTAAAAATAGCAGCATAAATTCTTCTTTGGGAGAGTTGATCACAAAATGGCTTTGCTTAAGAATGCCTCCTAATTCTAAAATTTTTGTCATCTTAGGTGGAATATTGAAGTTCTTGGTGGTAGCAAGGGAGGAGGGCCTTGGGATGAGAAGGGCTGGGAGGTGTGTCTTGGGTTTCACAAAAAGAGCTTGATATTGGTGTTTAAACATTACTGGATTCAAATCCTCCCTACCTCTTAGGTCTTGAACATACGATTTAATAACTTTATTTTCAATTCTTATTGGAGAAATGAGAAAAAGAACTCCTATAATTAAATGAATTATTTTTTATGACAAAGCTTGACATAGAGTATGGACTAAAATAGTGGGTGTTAAAAAACATTATCACTTATTAGTGCAGAAATTTAGGAAAATCCAATTTATCTTCAGTTTTCACTTTCCTCCTATATATATCAAGATTATGAGAGTTATAGTATATATATACACAGTATTGGCTCACTAGTGGCTCAGATGGTAAAGAATTTGCCTGCAGTGAGAGAGACCCAGGTTTGGTTCCTGGGTTGGGATGATCCCCTAGAGAAGGACATGGCAACCCACTCCAATATTCTTGCCTGGAGAATCCCATGGACAGAAAAGCCGGTGGGGTGCATTCCACGGGGTCTCAAAGAGTCAGACATGACTGAGCAACTAACACACACACACACACACACACACACACACACACACACAGTATTAAAGTATTAATAGCTAAGGAAGTTAATTCAGGGAAAGACAAAGAAATGTGTAGGATAGAAATGAAAGTTCATCAAATTGCTGTTTCGTTGATTGTTTATCAGGTGTAGTAGTTGACATATTTCCCTTGGGCTTCCCTTGTGGCTCAGACGGTAAAGCTTCTGCCTACAGTGCGGGAGACCTGGGTTCGATCCCTAGGTTGGGAAGTTCCCCTGGAGAAGGAAATGGCACCCCACTCCAGTATTCTTGCCTGGAAAATCCCATGGACAGAGGAACCCTGTAGGCTACAATCCATGGGGTCACAAATAGTCAGACACGACTAAGCGACTTCACTTCAGCTTCAGCTTCAGTTGACATATTTAGGAGTCCTGTGTATTGATGAGAGACAAGTTTAAATGACTCGAAGGGTTTCTCCCTCCTTCTGGTAGCTTAGTAGAGAGTGGGCTCAGCTGGACTGACAGGCAGTCAGTATTACTGCCAGGTAACGATCTTCAGAGGGCCCTCATATTGCCCTTAAGTGTGGGAAACTACTAGCATTGTTCCTGGGCCTGAAGACCTACAGCAGTATTTGTGGGTGCTCAGATAAGCGAGGTGCTCCCTAGCCCCTCTCAGAGTCACCTGTAATTAGATACTGAGCTGTGCGCTCAGGGCTCCTGGTCTCTTGGCATGCCCACCATCACGTGTCTAGTCTACCTGCCTGGGCAGGCTCCTCCTGGAATTCTGGCCGTGGTGTGCTATGACCATCTATGCCTGACCTATGCTGTGAATAATGTCAGTGCAATGCGTATGTTCTTTTGCTTTTCTCCAATCATCCTTATATTGTGTTTGTATTATGCTTGAATAACATGTGCCAAAATATGTCTTGAAATTGTACTTTGAGTTGTAAGATCTTCTCATAGTAAGTGACTTGAAAGCCTGAGAGCAAACTCTAGTGAACAGTCCCATTGAGAAATTTGTGGGCAGAAGGCTTCACACTTCATGATTTCAATGATCTCTCTTTTTCTCCCTCTATCTACTCTCTCTTTTTCTTGTTGCTGGGTGATGGCATTTGGTCCATAATTCTTTCAAGTTAACTGCAGATATGATTCTACTGTCCAATTTATTGTATGAGAAATTTTGGTGTTTCTGTGGGAAGGACCTGTCCTTACTTGGGAAGAAGTGGATGGGAAGTGAGTGGTACCTTTACCCTGGAGGCCAGTAGGATGGCCACCGACTGAAGATAGCTCTAGAAAGTGTGGTTACAGGTTCACAAATCCGCAAGCCAAAAACACTTTTCAGAGGAGCCCTGCGTTGGGCTGGAATAGGCCTCTCCTGGGAACCCTACTTTGCTCAGACAATGACTGGGGGCATCCTACAGGGAGCATTGTCTTGCCAAAGGGTAGAGGCAAATTCAGAGGCACAGCAGCTAGATCTGCCAGGCAACCATGCTTCAGGAAGCAGAGATCTGAGTGCTGTCTTTCCATGACTGTTGCAGCCATAAGACCCTGTAGTCTCTGGCTACTTCTGTGCTGTATCACCAACCACGGTCCTCCTAGCTTATCTGCTCCTGTCCTGCTGACCTCCTTGCAGCTTCGTGAACACATTGAATACTCTCCTTTGTGTTAATAACTTCATCTACCTGGAAAATTCTTACCATATATTTCCCTGTATGATTTCCTTCTCAGTTTGCTTTTCCTTCGACAGTTCCTTCTCAGAGTTGCCACCCATGACCACTGTGTCCAAAATAACACATGTTCTCTGTTCCATCATATTACAACTCACTCTCCTTTATTTTTCTGCATTGTGTTTCATTATTTTCTGTGGTGGTTTAGTCACTAAGTCTTGTCTGACTCTTGTGACCCCGTAGACTGCAGCCCACCAGGTTCGTCTGTCCATGGGGTTCTCCAGGCAAGAATACTGGAGTGGGTTGCCGTTTCCCTTCTCCGTTGCTGTTTTCTGTTATTTTCATTCGAACATAGACTTTGGGAGAGCAGACCTTACTTTTGTTCACTGATAAATGACATGCATCTAGATGAAGTGTCTATCACATAAGTGCTCAGGAAATATTTTTGAAATGAATAAATGTTTATTTGCATTTCACTCATTTCATATACTCTCTCTTGCGATACAGTACCCTTACATGCCAGGAGGGAAATCTATTACTTTAAAGCATATGAGAATAAGAATTACTTCTGTCATCTGCTGAAGAATCTCTACCAGGAAGATGATAAATGTTCTTATTGATTTTTAATTTCATGACACAAATTGGTGGGGGAAAAGTACATCCTTATTTTTAATTGACTTCATTTATTTACAAAGTCTTGGACTCAAGTGAGCTTTTCTAACAATGTAGCAAACTCCAGTCTCTAAATCAATACGATGTCTTTTGTTTCGGCTTTAACACTATTGTGGTGTATCACTGTACAGTTAGTCTCTGGATATTCTAACCCCTCCTACCATTATCCATCTTTCCTTCCTTTTATACAAAATTAATTTGACATCTAGCTTACATTTTTGTATTCTAATGTCCCTATTGGGCTTCCCTGGTGGCTCAGAGGTTAAAGTGTCTGCCTGAAATGCGGGAGACCTGGGTTCGATCCCTGGGTTGGGAAGATCCCATTGGATTATTAGTCTCCATAGGATTCCAGGACTCCACCAATCAGTATCCTCTGTTTTGCTGACCACATGGAATGCAATCCTTTCTTTTAGATTATTACAGTTGATGGTAAATGAGAACCTAAGCCTGATTCTTTTGACCCACCACTGAATACCTCTTCTATATACTCAGCCTGCTGCTATGTGTCATTATTCCTTGCTTATAGTCCTCTCATTCATTTTCTATTTGTGTGGATATGTTTGTGTGCAGCCAATTTTACTTCAATTTTAAAGTGAGATTTCAAAAGACGGGGAGGGGGGTTCAGGATGGGGAACACGTGTACACCCGTGGTGGATTCATGTTGATGTATGGCAAAACCAATGCAATATTTAAAGTAATTAGCCTCCAATTAAAATAAATAAATTTAAATTTAAACAAGTGAGATTTCATGAGCTCTAATTAAGTATTTTTTTTATTGCTCTAATATACAGTGTCTACTACAAGAATCCCTTTCTGCTCCAATCTTTTAATAGAACTGAAAAGAAATCAATCAAATTCTTCTGGCATGGGTTGGTTGTTATAGACTCATGCTGTTTGTGGCTTATTTTATGTTCTGCATTTTACAGAAATATTTTTCAGTATGTTTCCACTATTTTGGTAGATTATTACTAAGCCTTGATCACACTGTTTGATTTCAAAAAATTAAATACTATCTCTGTATTTCTTAATTCTATCTCAGTTCTTACTGATTTAAAAAATGACAATATGAAATGATTAAGTAGTTCATCTGACAAATATATTTAGATCGACACTATTACTTATATGAAGTTTTCTATATGAATTTATTCATAAAAATATAATATCACAGAAACATTCCCCTAAAGACAATGCTGTTTTATGAAGTACAAGCAAGAGAATCGTTATGAATTTATCAGCTTTGTCATGAAGAAAAGACAGCGATGGTCAACATATTAGTTAGCTAGGCTATCATAACAAAGTAACACAAATTTGGTGGCTTAAAATTGCCCCTTCTGAAGGCTCTAGAAAAGAATCCTTTCTTCCTTCTTCCCAGTTTGTGGTAGTTGCTTGCAATCCTTGTCTTAGAGCTGCTTCACTTTATTCTCTGCCTGTACTGTCCTGGGGCCTGCTTCCCTGTGTCTCCTCTTAGTCTCTGTTCAAATATCCATTTCCTTTCTCTTATAAATAAATCTCTGCCATCATGTCCATCAAGTCGGTGATGCCATCGAACCATCTCATCCTCTGTCATCCCCTTCTCCTCCCACCTTCAATCTTTCCCAGCATCAGGGTCTTTTCCAATGAGTCAGCTCTTCACATCAGGTGGCCAAAGTATTGGAGCTTCAGCTTCAACATCAGTTTTTCCAATGAATATTCAGGACTGATTTCCTTTAGGATGGACTGGTTGGATCTCCTTGCAGTCCAAGGGACTCTGAAGAGTCTTCTCCAGCACCACAGTTTAAAAGCATCAATTCTTTGGTGCTCAGTTTTCTTTATGGTCCAACTCTCACATCCATACATGACTATTGGAAAAACCATAGCTTTGACTAGATGGACCTTTGTTAGCAAAGTAATGTCTCTGCTTTTTGATATGCTGTCTAAGCTGGTCATAGCTTTTCTTCCAAGGAGCAAGCATCTTTTAATTTCATGACTGCAGTCAACATCTGCAGTAATTTTGGAGCCTGATAAAGTAAAGACTGTCACTGTTTCCATTGTTTCCCCATCTATTTGCCATGAAGTGATGGGACCAAATGCCATGATCTTTGTTTTCTGAATGTTGAGTTTTAAGCCAACTTTTTCACTCATCTCTTTCACTTTCTTCAAGAGGCTCTTTAGTTCTTCTTCGCTTTCTGCCATAAGGATGGTGTTATCTGCATATTTGAGACTATTGACATTTCTCCAGAAATAGCAGAAGGGAGGAATGAAAATAATACAGATTTAAATATTCTGCACAAGAATACTATATCTTTAGTAAGATGATATACAATCTTCCCTTGGTATCTCTGAGGGGTTTCTTCCAGGACACACTGGAGATAACAAAATTTGTGGCAGCTCAGACCCCACACTTTGCCTGCTGAGTCCCCAGTTCCCATCTGGGCTTCCATATCCACCATGGATCAGGTAGTACCATATTCACAGGAAAAAAAATAATCTGCATATGAGTGGACACATGTGGTTCAAACTCACATTGTTCAAGAATAAACTGTAATCCAACTACATCAGAGAGAGCATAGAAGTGCTTTTATTCAGTACAACTACCAAATTTGAATCAGAAAAGCTCTGCATACATGCCCTCAAGGACTTTATATTGTTAAATAAGGTAAAACTCCAGCATAAAGACTTTTTCTATATTACAGACTAAGTTATATTTTAGCTAGTATCTTGTATCTTATGCATAATACATATATCATCTATCTTAAAAATAAAGCAAACTTGGAATATGGTTCCCATACCTCATATTATAGCATCTTTGATGACAGGGAATTAGACAAAGAACATTCGTTACCTTAAGTACTCTCCTCTTTCTTAAACATGGAAACAAATACAAATAGTTCCTGTGGCACACATTAGTGTTCACCAAGATTCCTGGATCTCCAAGGAACAAACTTCCTTGGAATTAGACGTGGGCTTCTGACTTGCTTTGGTCCATGAAATTTGGGTGGGAGTGAGGAAGATCACTTCCAGGCTAAATTGTGTAATGGTTGGTGGGCACGTTCGTCATCCTTTAATCCCTGTCTCGGTAGATTCTGAAGCATTATGGTGAAAAGGTGGAACCATGAGATGATAGAACCTTTGCTATTTTGTGTCCCTGAACACCTGTGATGACAGCACACTGTGCTGATCTCTACTGGATTCAATGAATGAGAAATAAATGTTTCAGACCACTGTGATTTTAGTGGTTGACTGTTAGCACACTATAATCCAGGATATTCTGACTAAGTGCCTCTTCTTTTAGAAAAGGAATTTTTACCTAGAATTATGAGATTGTTTGAGAAAAGTTATTATAAGACTATGTTATTGCTTTTACATAAAGTTAAAATACACAAAGTGCTAAAAAGTTTATAGATCTTTGCTTTTCTGACTGAAGTATTAAAGCCACATTTTGTAATCTATTTTGCTTTTTTCTACTACAGGGACTCCATATTTTTTTGTATGTTTGAGGGAGATTATTATTATAAGAGTTCTGCTTTTATAATTTCACATGTTCTTGTGAAAGGTGATTTGTTTTTATTTCATATTTATTTACTCTAGGTTTAACATTAAGAATAGGACATAAGGATTTATGACATGCAAATAAAGGAATGTTTGCTTTATTCTAATACAGAAGTGAAAAGCCAAATAAAAATTTTTTTTTTCTAAAAATTGAAGTCAGGGGAAAATTATGGAAAAAGCGAGATCTCTTTAGTAGTCCACAGTTTTTATTTCATTAAATCTTCTTTTACATGTTCATCTTATATGCAAATACACAATGCTTCTTTTCCTACTCAGTCTCATACTCATCGTGGAATCCCCTGTGAGCTATCAGCCTGGGAGAATAGTCCTTTAAGATTTTGCTGTCTCTATTCATCACATATACTGTTGCTTTGTACGTGTTTATTTTGCTAGTTATATGTGTTCAGGCAGGAATTCAAATATGTGATTCTCGTTCTTGCTTTCCAAGAGAATTCTCTTGAGGGGAGAAAAAACGATGTGCATGTTTCTCTTCTTATTTGACAAAACCAAAAACAATCCTGGATTTAGACACTTACAAGGAAATATGTTCCACACAAAGTAAGAGCAAAGGACTTTGTTTCTCTTCCAGCTTTGAAAACTGACCCACTTTTATTATGAGAAAAGTTTAGGCAGCATAGCATTGACACTAAAAGCAAGAGGTCTTTTTTGCTCCATTACCAGGCAGAAGGGACAAGAATTTGCAAAGTAGAATTTCTTAGGATAGGAATAAATGAGTCATGGTCATACTTTGTGTTTAAGAAGGATATAATCTTTTCATGTTGGGGCTCAGTTAAGTAAAGTATGCATATTTTTGAGCACAGGAAATGCTTAAAATATTTAAAGGGAAAAAATCAACTGTTTAAAAATCCAGTTTAAGGAAAAATTATGTGACTTGTCGAAGAGAAGAAATAGTCAACTTCAAGTCAGTTCCTGGGCCCATAAGTGCATGAAGTTCATAAAAATGTCCCTACCAACCAATTATGATTACTCTCTGACTTTAATTACTTTTCAACTGATGTGGAACTCAAGATATTATCAGCTTCTGCTTTGCTGAGATAGACAGTTGGGCAATACAGTAGAGGGCAGAAAAGGAACAAAAAAAAAAAACACACTCAGAATGATGAATAGAGAATGCTACTTGAAAAAACTTACAAATTTTTTTTTTTTGATATGGTCTTTGTTGGACATTTTCTCTGCTTATCTGCTTGTATTTTCACTTTCAAGTTGATAACTTCCAGACTGAGTTGAAACACGATGATGTTTCTGCCATTCTCTTCAGGGTTCATTGTGACTTTTTTTTTTATCATCAGCAGAAATAGAGCGAGAGTGAATTAAATGGGAGCTGCAGAACTTGTGAGCGCGATAACAATACAAATGGATTTTCTCTAACAGAGCAAAACAGCTGTCTCCATTATTTGAATGCTTCACCTTTCTCCATTCCATTAATTGGGTCTTTGATCACAAGCTGAGGTGGAGAGGCCCTGATAAGGAATAGGTTATTAGTAAAGTAGCCTAAAGGAATGAATTGGGCCTGCTACTTGCTGCAGAAGATGAGATAAACTCATAATGCCTGTGGATGTGAGTGGTGGAGAGTGATAGGGCCTCTGACTGCCCTGAACTGCTTGCAAAGAGAGAAGACTAATACTCTAGTGCTATGATAGCTAATGCAGGATATAAATTTAGCTCCCGGGAATGGAATAGGATAAAAATTCCATAAAGAGTTTTCTGTAAATGGCTTACACTTTTATATCAAACTGTGACAGCATAGTCACTAAAAAAAAAATAAAATAAAATAAAACAGTTTCTTGATCTCAGTATATGTTGAATACAACTGAAAGCTTTCATATAAGAATGAGGAAAAATGACTGTTAAATTTGTTCACCAAGACATTAATAAGAGCACCCTTTGAAGTGCGGCAAAGCTAAATTGGAGGAATTAAATTTGATTGAATCTAAGCCTGTTTATTTTTCCCTTTTGCAGAGCAAGTGTTGAGTGATTTGTAATACTTCATTGGAAATCTTCAGGAACTTGCTATCATGTAATTCATTTTTTTTTTTTTCGGTGAAGAATACGACCGCAGGGGACAAGGCCATATTGGTTTGTTGTTAATGTACTGGAAAGAGGTACTATGGAGAAAACAGTTAATATTAAATTACGAACACAAGGTTATCTTTCTGCCGCACATGCTCCACTGCCCTAGGCAGGGGTAATCTGTTAATAGCATTCAGCCAAAATGACACCATTAAGCAACTGAAGCTACACATCTTTTGCAAGCTGAATGATGTATAAAGCTGGTTTTCTATCATCCTAGATGCAATAAATTATCCATGCTGCTAAAAATTGATACAAGACAGGAGTTTGATAGAACAGGCACCCAGACATAAATGGAAGGCCAGTCTGGCAGGGAATGACATAAAGGTGTGAATGGTGCTATCAGGGTGTTTTTATTTTTGTTTTTCTCTCCCTGCAGCTCTGATTCTTAGGTTTTAGGGGTCATGATGGCAAATACACTATCTTGGCATTTTCATGGTGGAGAGTAAGGAGTGACTGAGAGAGACGGAGAGAGAGAGAGAAAATGAATAACACATACAATTATGCAGATGAGACCTCGGAAAGGTTTGGCTGTCAGATCCACTTTGAATGAATCATTGCATTTCATCTTAGGTTTCTGATTGTCACTGCCTGAACACAAAGCGAAGGATATTATAAATGGCTTGCGTTGAGAGTCATCTGATTGGTGTGAAGTACATTAGGAAACCATAACCTACTCACACTCATTGCCCTTTGTATTATTGGTTCCATCAACATGCACAATAAATAGCTGGGGAAACAATTTAGGATTGTTTCCCAGGATAGTTTTTTCTCATTTTAAATTAATACAAATGTTCAATAGACTTAAGAGACATGGAGCAGCTATTTGCTCTAGTGGAGATCCTCACAGTATCAGGAAAAAAGGTTTTCTAAACGTCAATGGCAATATCAGTGAAACAAAGTATTATATTAATTCAATGAATGCATATTAAATATGTACCATATTATCCAGCTCTCTGGTAGGCATGGGCCATGTAAAGATAAAAGAAATCATCCCTTAAAACCTTACAGTCTAGTGGGGACTCAGACAATTGCAATGAAATGTTGTGATGAAAGGGGTATGCCTAATGCAGTAAGCTTGGAGGGATGTCTGCCAGGGAATGAGCTCTGGCTTCACAGAGGAAGTGACCAGCCCAAAGAGAGGTTTTTAACTATCTTATGAGACAGAAAATAAACATAACCAATAAATCCAACCACAGTCCTTATCATAGTTCATAAGATTTTAACGGTAGCATTATCAACATATACATAAGCAAATAACTATAGTGAAAGCATGGAACTCAGCACACAAACCAAGGGAGGAGAGTTTGTGAGGTGTTTCCAGAAACCCAGCAGTGAAAGCTTTAGAGTGGACTGGGGTAACCAGACAGGAGAGAATTTTGGGGGGGTGGGGGTCCAGAATCATCCGCAGGCCCTCTCGCTCCTTCTTCACTCCCAACTATTCACGGTTCCAGTGTGTTCTATATACAGTATATCTGTCATCTGATATGCTTGGTCTGTCTTTATGAACATAACTTTAGGGAATGAAGAATTTTAATTTATATCACTGCCACAGGCTCTTCACTGCTATCTCTGCCTCAGTTTTGCCCCTCTCCAATCCCGTCTCTGGAGAGAGGCCAGAGTGATTTTTCTTAAACAAGTGAACTGTTAAACCCAGTTTGAATCCTGTGCTGTACTTGCCATAAAGCCAATCCTTTAATCTGGTGTATAAAGCTCAGTGTCTCCTGGCCTGGGCACCTCTTGAGCCTCTCTACACTTCTCACTAACTGCGTCTAGGCTCCAGGTACTGCAACTATCCAGTTTACCAACTCCTATCCACTTTTGAACCCTCAAGCTTTGGCTGTTTTCACTTATATTTTCTTCCAAAACCTGTCATCTCATTCTTTCCCTTTTCCAAACTCATTTGGATTTATTATTCAGATGCCAGAACTTTCCTTGAAAGATAAATATGGGGCAACATGCCCTTGTCTCTGCCCTTGTGGCACTCCGTGTTTTCCCAGGTATGTCTGCAGGTCCCCTGGAGACGAGGCATTCCATGAGGATAGGGTCTGCTGGTATCTTGTCTACTTCATATCTCCAGATCCCTACACAGTGAGATCCCTTCATGGCAAATAGATGTGGAAACAGTGGCTGACTTTATTTTTCTGGGCTCCAAAATCACTGCAGATGGTGACTGCAGCCATGAACTTAAAAGATGCTTCCTTCTTGGAAGGAAAGTTATGACCAACCTAGATAGCATATTCAAAAGCAGAGACATTTCTTTGCCAACAAAGGTCAATCTAGTCAAGGCTATGGTTTTTCCAGTGGTCATGTATGGATATGAGAGTTGAACTATAAAGAAAGCTGAGCACCGTAGAATTGATGCTTTTGAACTGTGGTGTTGGAGAAGACTCTTGAGAGTCCCTTGGACTGCAAGGAGATCCAACCAGTCCATCCTAAAGGAGATCAGTCCTGGGTGCTCATTGGAGGGATTGATGCTGAAGCTGAAACTCCAATAATTTGGCCACCTGATGCGAAGAGCTGACTCATTTGACAAAACCCTAATGTGGGGAAAGATTGAAGGCAGGAGGAGAAGGGGATGACAGAGGATGAGATGGTTGGATGGCATCACAGACTCGATGGACATGAGTTTGGGTGAACTCTGGGAGTTGGTGATGGACAGGGAGGCCTGGCATGCTGCAGTCCGTGGGTCACAAAGAGTCAGACATGACTGAGCGACTGAACTGAACTGAACTGAACACAGTGAAAGTAAATATTTGTTGAACACTGAATAAGCGATGTGGACAACACACAAATAAAACCTGGGGAAATAGCTGGGCATGACCTCAGGAAGATATCTGCAAGGAGATCCAACCAGTCCATTCTGAAGGAGATCAACCCTGGGATTTCTTTGGAAGGAATGATGCTAAAGCTGAAGCTCCAGTACTTTGGCTACCTCATGTGAAGAGTTGACTCATTGGAAAAGACTCTGATGCTGGGAAGGATTGGGGGCAGGAGGAGAAGGGGACGACCAAGGATGAGATGGCTGGATGGCATCACGGACTCGATGGACATGAGTCTGAGTGAACTCTGGGAGATGGTGATGGACAGGGAGGCCTGGCGTGCTGCGATTCATGGGGTCACAAAGAGTCGGACATGACTGAGTGACTGAACTGGAACTGGAACTGGACCTCAGGAAGATATCTGGACCACAGGGGATGAGTTGAGATCATTCTGATTATTGGAGATATTTCTCATTGACTGAACTAATAGAACTAAGGAGTAAACTCAGTTTGGGAGATAAAGAAACAAGGGTGGTTTTTTTTAAACTGCAGTGTCTTAACAAGAAATAAAACTTTATTGGAAAAGAAGAAAGGATTGGTCAGTGAATTTTAAGTGTTTGGGCTATTTTCTTCTGTGCTAAATTGTTCAAATTGAACTACGATGTTCCATGCACTTGCCATATAGTTTCTCAGCATTTAATTTTTATTTTGTACTGTATAGACATTTTGATATCAGAGGGGGTAGTCTTGAGGTAGATATAGCATAGGGAAGTTATTTTCAATATCTTTTACCAAGGCTATATACAAATATCATGGTGAAGCAATTGTAAATTCAAAATTCGATTAACAATAACTAAAAATTGATTAAAATCAGGTTAACAATTGATTTCTTAGGTAGAATTTTTTTACTCTTTATCTTGCTCCAAAAACTGATAAAATGAATGAAGAATAATGCTGGTTTGCAAAGAGTTCATAGGGAGAAAATACTGAAAAAGCAAGTGAACAAATAATTGCAATGAAATGTCATAAGTGTTTTGACAAGGTGCTATATAGGGCAGAAACTGAGGGAAAGAAGAGAAAGGAAAAGAAGGCAACAATTGAGCTACATTTCAAAAATCCAGGAGTAACGGGTAAAGAAAAATACAAAGAAGAAGGATGTTAAAGGCAGGAGAAAAAGCAAAGAAATAAAGTGAAAGGAATAATTTTAAAAAGATTTCTGAGCAACTATGTGGTCACATCTAAAATGTGGGTTCCCAGGTAGTGCTGCTGCTTCTGCTGCTAAGTCACTTCAGTCGTGTCCGACTCTGTGCGACCCCAGAGAAGGCAGCCCACCAGGCTTCCCTGTCCCTGGGATTCTCCAGGCAAGAACACTGGAGTGGGTTGCCATTTCCTTCTCCAATGCATGAAAGTGAAAAGTGAAAGTGAAGTCTCTCAGTCGTGTCCGACTCTTAGCAACCCCGGACTGCAGCCCACCAGGCTCCTCCATCCATGGGGTTTTCCAGGCAAGAGTACTGGAGTGGGGTGCCATTGCCTTCTTCCAGGTGCTGTTAGTGGTAAAGAATCCACTTGCCAATGCAGGAGACTCAAGAGACATGAGTTTGATTCCTGGGTAGGGAAGATCCCAGGGAGAAGGAGATGGCAACACAGTCCAGTATCCTTGCCTGGAAAATTCCATGACAGAGAAACCTAGTGGGCTACAGCCCATGGGGGGTGCAAAGAGTTCAACATGACTGAATGTACACATATACAGACCCTCACACACACACACAAGATTTTTCACAACAGCTGTTTTCTCAAATATTTTGTCTTGTGTTCCCCATAAGAATTCTTATATTGTCATATCCTTCAACAATCTTGGTTTCCTAGATAACTCACAGGGTATAAGGCCCTCCTGATATGGTTTATCTCTTTACCAGCAACCTTCTTCTGCATTGACACTAGACTGCTTGCTGCTTCTTTTCTACCATGCATTTTTTTTTCTCCTTGCATTTAAAAAAATGTACTTATTGTAAATTGAAGGACAATTGCTTTACAGTATTGATTTGATTTCTGCCATACATCAACATGGGAGACTTAGGTTTGTTCCCTGAGTCAGGAAGAGCCCCTGGAGAAGGAAATGGCAACCCACTCCAGCATCCTTGCCTGGAAAATTCCACTGACAGGAGGAGCCTGGTGGGCTAAGGTCCTTGGGGTCGCAAAGAGTTGGACACAACTGAGTGACTAACACATACATCAGCATGAATTAGTCATAGGTGTACATATGTTCCCACCCTCTTGAACCTCCCTCCCTCCTCCCAACCTTCCTATCCCTC
This sequence comes from Capra hircus, assembly GCF_001704415.2. Lineage (NCBI taxonomy): Eukaryota > Metazoa > Chordata > Mammalia > Artiodactyla > Bovidae > Capra > Capra hircus. Next base: position 9,660,795 of record NC_030821.1, on the reverse strand, counting down.
TGGGCTGTTAACAGAGCCCCAGTGTGAGTTCCCAAAGTCCTACAGAAAATTTCCATTGGCTATCTGCTTTACGTATGTAGTATATATGATTCTAAGCACTCTCTCCTTTCATCCTGCCCCCACCTTCCTTCCCATCCCACCCTGGCCCATAAGTCTGTTCTCTATGTCTGTGTCTACACTGTTGAAGTTATTGCTGCTCAGTCACTCAGTTGTGCCCAACTCTTTGTGACTCCGTGGACTGCAGCACGCCAGGCTGCCCTGTCCTTCTCTTTCTCCCTGAGTTTGCTCAAGCTCATGTCCATTGGCTCAGTGATGCCATCCAACCATCTCATCCTCTGTCGTCCCCTTCTCCTCCTGCCTTCAGTCTTTCCCAGCATCGGAGTCCTTTCCAATGAATTGGCTTTTCGCATCAGGTATCCAAAGTATTGGAGACTCGACTTTAGCATCAGTCCTTCCAATGATTATTCAGGACTGATTTCCTTTAGGGTTGACTGGTTTGATCTTCTTGCAGTCCAAGGTACTCTCAAGAGTCTTCTCCAGCACCACAGTCTGAGGGCATCAATTCTTTAGTGTTCAGCCTATTTTATTGTTTTAATATACTGTCTAAGTTTGTCATTGCTTTTCTTCCAAGGAGCAAGTCTTTCAATTTCATGTCTGTGGTCACCATCCATAATTTTGGAGCCCCCCAAAATAAAGCCTGTTATTGTTTCCATTGTTTCCCCATCTATTTGCCATGAGGTGATGGGACCAGATGCCATGATCTTTGTTTTTTGAACTTTGAGTTTTAAGCCAGCTTTCTCACTCTCCTCTCTCACCTTCTTCAAGAGACTCTTTAATTCCTCTGTAGTTATTTTTGGTGGCATCTTTAGGGTTTTGTTTGTGTGTATCATGTCATCTACAAACAGTGAGTGTTTTACTTCTTCTTTTTCCAACTAGATTTCTAATTTTTTCTTCTCTGAGTGCCATGACTAGGACTTTCACAACTATACTGAATAATAGTGATGAGAGTGGGCATTCTTGTTCCTGATCATAGATGAAAGGCTTTCAGTTTTTCAACATTGAAGATAATGTTTGCTATGGGTTTCTTATATATGGCCTTTATTATGTTGAGGTAGAGTCCCTTTATGCCCACTTTCTGTAGAGTTTTGATCACATATGGGTTTATAATTTGGTCAAAACATTCTTGTGCATCTATCGAGGTTACCATATGGATTTTATTTTCCAATTTGTTAAAGTGGTGTACCAGGCTGATTGATTTGTGTATACTGAAGAATCCTTGCATCCCTGGGATAAACCCACTTGATCATGGTATATGCTGCTTTTAATGTGTTGTTGGATTTTGCTTGCTAGTACTATGTTGAGGATTTTTACATATATGCTTGTTAGTGATATTGGCCTATAATTTTCCTTTCTCTGTGATATCTTTGTCTGGTTTTGGTATTAGGGAGATGGTGACCTCCTAAAATGAGTTTAGGAGTATTCCTCCCTCTGAGATTTTTGGGAAGAATTTAAGCAGGATAGATGTTAGCTCTTCTCTTACTATTTGATAGAATTTTCCTGTGAAGCTATCCGGCCTTGTGCTTTTGTTTGTGGAAAGATTTATTGATTTTTTCACTGCTCTGGGTCTTCCTTGCTGTGCATAGCCTTTCTCCATTTGCAGTGAGTGGGGGCTACTCTCTAGCTGCGATGCAGAGGCTTGCGGTGGCTTCTCTTGCCACAGATTATGTGCTGTAGGGTGCCTGGGCTTCAGTAATTGTGGTGCATGGGCTTAGTTGCCCTGAGTCATGTGGAATATTCCTCTGCCAGACATCAAATCAGGGTTCCCTGCATTATCAGGTGGATTCTTGACCACTGGACCACCAGGGAAGTCCTGTTGGAAGATATCTCATCACAGTTTCGATTTCAGGGATAGTGATTGGTCTGTTTATATATACTTTTTTCTTCCTGAGTTAGTATTGGAAGGTTGTATCTTTCTAAGAATTACTCCATTTCTTCCAGGCTTTCCTTTTAATTGGCATATGACTGCTCGTAGTAGTCTCATGATCCCTTGTATTTCTGCGTCATCTGTTGTAACTTCTTTTTCATTTCTAATCTTATTGATTTGAGTCTTCTTCCTTTTTTTATTGATGGTTCTGGCTAATAATTTGTCAATTTTGTCTATCTTTTCAAAAAGCCAGTCTGTAGTTTTATTGATCTTTGCTATTGTCTCCTTCATTTCCTTCTACTCTGATCTTTATGATTTCTTTCCTTCTAACTAACTTTGGGTTTTTGTTGTTCTTCTTTTTCTAATTTCATTAGGTGTATGGTTAGTTTTTTTTAAATTTGATGGTTTTCTTTTCTCTTGATGTTGGCTTGTATTGCTGTAAACTTCCCTCTCAGTAATGCTTTTGCTACATCTCATAGGATTTCGGTCATCATGATTTCTTCGTCATTTGTTTCTAGGTATTTTTTATTTCCTCTTTTATTGCTTCTGTTCTCTCTTCAGTTCAGTTCAGTTCAGTTCAGTTGCTCAGTCGTGTCCTACTCTTTGCAACCCCATGAATCACAGCCTTGGTTATTTAGAAGTATATTGTTTAGCCACCATGTATTTATGTTTTCTACAGTCTTTGTAACTGATAACTAATATCAGAGTGTGTGGTCAGAAAAGATGCTTCATATGATTTATTGATCAAGGCTTGAATTGTGACCCAATATTTTATGTATACTGGAGAAATGTTCTTTGTGCACTTGAGAAAAAATGTTATTCTGCTGCTTTTGGATGGAATGTCCTATATATACCAGTTAGGTCCATCTGGCTTAATGTGTCATTTAAGGGTTGCATTTCCTTATTAATTTTCTATCTGCATGATCTGTCCACTGGTGTGAGCGGAGTTTTTCAATCTCCCACTATTACTGTTTTTCTGTCTGTTTTTCCTTTCATAGCTTTTAGCATTTGCCTTATGTATTGAGCTTCTCCTAGGTTGTGTGCATATATATTTTCAATTGTTGTATCTTTTTCTTTGATTGATTCCTTGACCAATATGCTTTCTTGTCTCTTCAAGTAGTTTTGTTTTAAAGTTGTTTTTTTTTTTAAATTCTGCAGTGTTTTATAGTTTTCTATATATAGGCCTTTAGTTTCTTTAGGTAGATATATTCCTAAGTATTTTATTCTTTTTGTTGCAATGGTGAATGGAATTTTTCCCTTAATTTCTCTTTCTGTTTTCTCATTATTAGTGTATAGAAATGCAAGGGATTTCTGTGTGTTGATTTTATATCCTGCAACTCTACTATATTTATTGATTAGCTCTAGTAATTTTCTGGTGGAGTCTTTAGGGTTTTCTATGTAGAGGATCATGTCATCTACAAACAGTGAGAGTTTTACTTCTTCTTTTCCAATTTGAATTCCTTTAATTTCTTTTCCTGCTCTGTTTGCTGTGGCCAAAACTTCCAAAACTATGTTGAATAGTAGTGGTGAAACTGAGCACCCTTGTCTTGTTCCTGACTTTAGGGAAAATGCTTTCAATTTTTCACCATTGAGGATAATGTTTGCTGTGGGTTTGTCATATATACCTTTTATTATGTTGAGGTATGTTCCTTCTTGGAGAAGGCAATGGCACCCCACTCCAGCACTCTTGCCTGGAAAATCCCATGGATGGAGGAGCCTGGTGGGCCACAGTCCATGGGGTAGCTAAGAGTCGGACATGACTGAGCAACTTCACTTTCGCTTTTCACTTTCATGCATTGGAGAAGGAAATGGTAACCAACTCCAGTGTTCTTGCCTAGAGAATCCCAGGGATGAGGGAGCCTCATGGGCTGCCGTCTCTGGGGTTGCACAGAGTCGGACATGACTGAAGTGACTTAGCAGCAGCAGCAGCAGCATGTTCCTTCTATTCCTGCTTTCTGGAGAGTTTTTATCATAATCGATGTTGAATTTTGTCAACGGCTTTCTCTGCATCTATAGAGATAATCATATGGCTTTTATTTTTCAGTTTGTTAATGTGGTGTATTACATTGATTGATTTGTGGATATTGAAGAATCCTTGCATCCCTGGGATAAAGCCCACTTGGTCATGGTGTATGGTCTTCTTAATGTGTTGTTGGATTCTGATTGCTAGAATTTTGTTAAGGATTTTTGCATCTATGTTCATCAGTGATATTGGCCTGGAGTTTCCTTTTTTTGTGGCGTATTTGTCAGGTTTTGGTATTAGGGTGATGGTGGCCTCATAGAATGAGTTTGGAAGTTTACCTTCCTCTGCAATTTTCTGGAAGAGTTTGAGTAGGATAGGTGTTAGCTCTTCTCTAAATTTTTGGTAGAATTCAGCTGCGAAGCTGTCTGGACCTGGGCTTTTGTTTTCTGGAAGATTTCTGATTACAGTTTCAATTTCCATGCTTGTGATGGGTCTGTTAAGATTTTCTATTTCTTCCTGGTTCAGTTTTGGAAAGTTGTACCTTTCTAAGAATTAGTCCATTTCTTCCACGTTGTCCATTTTATTGGCACATAATTACTGATAGTAGTCTCTTATGATCCTTTGTATTTCTGTGTTGTCTAGAAATCAAAGAGGACCTAATAGATGGAGAAATATGCCATGTTCATGGATTGGAGAATCAATACAGTGAAAATGAATATACTACCCAAAGCAATCTATAGATTCAATGCAATCCCTGTCAAGCTACCAACAGTATTTTTCAGAGAGCTAGAACAAATAATTTCACAATTTGTATGGAAATACAAAAAACCTCGAGTAGCCAAAGCAATCTTGAGAAAGAAGAATGGAACTGGAGAAATCAACCTGCCTGACTTCAGGCTCTAATACAAAGCCACAGTCATCAAGACAGTATGGTACTGGCACAAAGACAGAAATATAGATCAATGGAACAAAATAGAAAGCCCAGAGATAAATCCACGCACCTATGGACATCTTATCTTTGTCAAAGGAGGCAAGAATATAAATGGAGTAAAGACAATCTCTTTAACAAGTGGTGCTGGGAAAATGGTCAACCTCTTGTAAAAGAATGAAACTAGAACACTTTCTAACACCATACACAAAAATAAACTCAAAATGGATTAAAGATCTAAACATAAGACCAGAAATTATAAAACTCCTAGAGGAGAACATAGGCAAAACACTCTCCAACATAAATCACAGCAGGATTCTCTTTGACCCACCTCCCAGAATATTGGAAATAAAACCAAAAATAAACAAATGGGATCTAATTAAACTTAAAAGCTTCTGCACAACAAAGGAAACTATAAGCAAGGTGAAAAGACAGCCTTCAGAGTGGGAGAAAATAATAGGAAATGAAGCAACTGACAAACAACTAATATAAAAAATATACAAGCAACTCCTGCAGCTCAATTCCAGAAAAATAAACGACCCAATCAAAAAATGGGCCAAAAAACTCGATAGACATTTCTCCAAAGAAGACATACGGATGGCTAACAAACACATGAAAAGATGCTCAACATCACTCATTATCAGAGAAATGTAAATCAAAACCACAGTGAGGTACCATTTCATGCCAGTCAGAATGGCTGCGATCCAAAAGTCTACAAGCAATAAATGCTGGAGAGGGTGTGGAGAAAAGGGAACCCTCATACACTGTTGGTGGGAATGCAAACTAGTACAGCCACTATGGAGAACAGTGTGGAGATTCCTTAAAACACTGGAAATAGAACTGCCTTATGACCCAGCAATCTCACTACTGGGCATACGCACCGAGGAAACCAGAATTGAAAGAGACACGTGTACCCCAATGTTCATCGCAGCACTGTTTATAATAGCCAGGACATGGAAGCAACCTAGATGTCCATCAGCAGATGAATGAATAAGAAAGCTGTGGTACATATACACTATGGAATATTAGCTATTAAAAAAAAAATTATTTGAACCAGTTCTAATGAGGTGGATGAAACTGGAGCCTATTATACAGAGTGAAATAAGCCAGAAAGAAAAACACCAATACAGTATACTAATGCATATATATGGAATCTAGAAAGATGGTAATGATAACCCTGTATGCAAGACAGTGAAAGAGACACAGATGTATAGAACAGTCTTTTGGACTCTGAGGGAGAGGGAGAGGGTGGGATGATTTGGGAGAGTGGCATTGAAACATGTATAATATCATATATGAAATGAATCACCAGTCCAGGTTCAATGCATGATACTGGATGCTTGGGGCTGGTGCACTGGGATGACCCAGAGGGATGGTACAGGGAGAAGGGAGGGGGGTTCAGGATGGGGAACACATGTATACCTGTGGTGGATTCATGTTGATGTATGGCAAAACCAATACAATATTGTAAAGTAATTAACCTCCAAATTTAAAAAAATGCAAAAAAAAATTTGTAAATAAGTAGAATGCAAAGAGAATTTTTAAAAAGCAAAAATATAAAAAAATATAAAAAAAAATTCTGGTTTTAGTACTGCTACACCAGGCTTCTTCTAAATTCCATTTGCATGGGATATTTTTTCCTCCCTCTCACTTTCAGTCTGTATGTGTCCCTAGGTCTCAAGTTGGTCTCTTGTAGACAGCATATATATGGATCTTGCTTTTGTATCCATTCAGCTATTTTATGTCTTTTCATTGGAGCATTTAATCCATTTAAATTTTAAGTAATTATTGATATACATATATAATCCTATTACCTAATACTGTATTATTTCAAGTTTGCTTTGTAGATCTTTTTCTTCTCTTATGTTTCCTGCATAGAGAAGTTCCTTTAACATTTGTTGTAAAGCTATTTTATTGGTGGTAAAATTTGTTAACTTTTGCTTCTCTGTAAACTTTTAATTTCTCTTTCAATTTTGAATGATATCCTTGTTGGATAGAGTAATCTTTGTTGTAAGTGTTTTCCTTTCATCACTTAAGGTGTATTCTGCCACTCCCTTCTGACATAAAATTTCTGCTGGAAGATCAACTTATAACCTATGGGGATTCCTTTGTATATTATTTGTTGCTTTTCTATTTTTGCTTTTAATATTTTTTCATTGTGTTTATTTTTTGTTTGTTTAATTAATATGTCTTAGCTTGTTTTTCTTTTTGTTTATCCCGTATGGGACTCTCTGGGCTTCCTGAATTTGGGTGCTTATTTGTTTCCCGTTTGTTAGGGAAGTTTTCAATTATAATCTTCTCAAATATTTTCTTATGCTTTTTCTTTCTCTCTTCTGGGACCTCTATAATTCAAATACTGGAGCCCTTAACTTTGTCCCAGAGGTCTTTGAAACTGTCTTTTTCAAATTCTGCTATGGTTCAGGTATTTCCACCATTCTATATTCCAGCTCACCTATCTGGTTTTGTTTGTTTGTTTGTTTGTTTGTTTGCATCTGTTGTTCTGCTATTGGTTCCCTCTAGGGTGTTGTTTCATCTGTTATTGTGCTTTTCATCACTGCTTTCTATTCTCTAGTTCTACTATATCTTTGTTAAAATTTTCTCTGTCTTCCTAATCTGTGGCTTCATTCTATTTATCTGTGCCTCCATTCTACTTCTGACATTTTGGATCATCTTTGCTTTCATTACTCTGAAATTTTTTCAAGTAAATCTTGCTCCTTCATCTGCTATATGTTTCTCTGTCTTCTCATTTTCTTTAGTTTACTGTGTTTGTGGTCTCTGCAAACTGTAGGGTTGTTTTCCCTCTTACTTGCAGTCAGATCCCAGTGTGTGGAGTGGGGCCAGTGCTTTGTGTAGACGTACTGGTAGGGGGAGTCTAATCCCTGTGCTTCGGTGGATGTAGTTAGCTCTTGTTCCTCTTTGGGGCAGTACCAGCTTTAGTGGTGTGTTTTAGAGTGACTGTGAGCCTAGTGTGACTTAAGGCAGCCTGTCTGTTGGTGAGTGGGCTTGTGTACCTGCTTTACTTGTTGTTTGGCATGAGGCATCCAGCACTGAAGCTTGCTGGCCATTGGGTGGTGCCAGGCCTCAGTGCTGAGCTGGAGGCATTTGGGAGATCTCTCATTGATTAATCCATTGGGAGTTCTCTGGTAGTCCCACATCCTGGACCCAGGTCTCTTACCGTAGAGGTTTAGGCCCAACTCCTGGTGGGAGTGCCAAGGCTCTGCAAGCCACTCAGCACAAGAGAGAAGGGGGAAAATATCAATGAACCAACCAAACAAACAGACAGACAAAACTCCAAGACAAACGGTAGAAGCTCAATTAAATAGAGAAGAACACACAAAGAAACACACGCTCATTTAAAGAAAAGAAGAGGGAAAAAGTAGAGAAAAGAGAAAACAAAAAAATGCAATAAACCCAATGAGCAAACCCACAGATAAAACAGACACTGAAAACTAAGCTAGCAAAAAATACAAAACTGAGAGCAAATCAAATGCAGAAAGCAAGCTAATAAAGGCCAAGAGAGCATAAAATAAACACGCCAATATTATTGAAAGAAGAAAAAAATAATGACTAAATTGAGATGAAAAGAAAAGGAAAAAATACAAAACATCAAAGGAAAGGCAAAAACAGAGAAATATTAAATATAGTTAAAAATAAGATAACAACAAAGCAGAACAAAGGAAAAAACAAAAACATGGGAAAATGCCATATAAAGGAAAAGTACAGTTGTTGCCGCGCTCACATCTGAGGCTCCAAAGCTTCCCGCTGTCCTTGTCAGCTGGGGGGCGTTTCTTAGTGTGCAGGCTTTCCTTTTAATTGGCATATGATGGGCTTCCCGGATAACTCAGCTAGTAAAGAATCCAGCTGGCATGCAGGAGACCCTGGTTCGATTCCTTGGTTGGGAAGATCTGCTGGAGAAGGGATAGGCTAACCACTCCAAGATTCTTGGGCTTCCCTTGTGCTTCAGCTGGTAAAGAGTGTGCAGAAAATCTCCCTCCTTCGCAGCTCCATCCCAGAAGCACAGGTTAGGTTCCAACTCCTCTGTCTCTTTACTTCTCTTCTTTCTTTGGCCCTGCCCTTTCATCTGGAGATTAGCTCGCCTTTTGAAAGTCTGAGGTCCTCTACCACATTAGGTGTTCTCTAGGAGTTGTTGCACATCAGATGTATTTTTGATGTATTTGTGGGGAAGAAGGTGATCTTCATGTCTTACTCTGCCATCTTCAAGGTTCCCCCCTCCATCTATCTTTTAAATACTTGATAATTTCACCACTGTGAGTCTCATTTCAAATTCTCTTAACACGCTTTTGCTACAAACAACTGATAAAGAGAATATTTATTTTTAAAAGTCACCTCCTTGATTTCTTGATCTGTGCTACATCTGCCTTAGAAATTAAATAATTACATATTTCTGAAAAGTAATAAATTTTCTGGGATGACAAAAACCCAAAGACATCCAAAGAGATTATCTTGTTCAACCTCTGACCTATTTAGGAAAAGAACTCCATTGGACAGAGCAGTTCTGGTCTCTGTATTATGGTTATTCTGTCATTGATTACAAAAACACTGCAAAGAGGGAAGTGAAGTCAGTGAACTCTTAATTAGATAAGAGAGTGGCTTATTCTAGAGCTTTCAATGTCTTTTCATTTAGGCCTAAATTTATGCTCTCTTGGCTTCTTTGATTCTAATTTTTAAATAATCTAAAGGGACTTCTTTCTAAAAGACAGGGAGAGGATTGGTTCATTTGCATATTTGAAACAAACATGCTTACTCTCTGCTCTTTACTTTTTTCTCCCAAATTTTCCTCACTTTGCTAAACTAGATCATTGCATTACTCTAGTTTTATTACTAACTCCTGACTTCATGAGATACATTGCATTGCACTCATGGTGTGAAAAAAAAAAAAAAGTGATTAAAGCATACTGCAGCAGATGTGTCAGGAAGAATACTATTTCTAAGCCTGTGGGAAGTCATTGAAAATTTCCCAAAGAATTATTTAATAAATTCTTCTGCTCATGCAACCAAGAATGAGATTATTGCTGATATATTCATTCAAGACAAAAAGTAACATAGAAAAGAGAAGATTGTTTGGTTAGAGAAAAACATGAAAGCAAAAAAGATTTTAAGACACAATTATAAATGAGCTTATAGATAGTCTAAAGAACATCTGGGTAGTCTACAGTGAATATTTAAACTCTATTAAAAAAATCACAAAAATGAAAAAGGATAGAAAACTGACTTTCTAAATGCCTTTCATGCTGTTGGTGAGTGGATCAATGTGACTGCTGGAGTTAACTGCAGAAATGGTTTTTGTGTCACTAGCACAGATACTTGAGGCTTTAAAACATTTTTTTCCTAAAGTTCCCAAGAGATCTTACTTGATAAATAGTTCACAAGATAAACAGAAACTTCAGGTTCTTAATAGGAACTCTACTTTAGGCAAATTTAGTTCAGGATTTTTCTGGAAGTCAAGTGACACATTTGACAGTAGTTTGGGGTTATTTAGAGCTCTGCATGTTTCTGTACCTTTCCTTCCCACTCATTTACTTCTATGCAGGGAAAGGAAAGAAACCAGTTATTTGGTTCTTTGTTATAAGTGTGATTCTAGTAATTAGGAAAGCAGTGTCATCACCACTGTCTTATCGATTATTTGAAATTTGACATTCAAGACTAATAATTACAAGGGTCATAAGAATAGTTTGGATAACACCTACTATTTTTACCAATAAATTCTGTCCATAATTATTCTTCTATGGTTTTATGTATATTTTGACCTGTTTTTCATATCATTCATATTCTGTTATTCCCTGTATACAATAGTTTTCACATGTCCGCTAACAGCTACTTCACCTCATGTATTTGGAAACTGTTGATGCTCATGATCTGTATATTGTATTCTAGAAAATTTTATACCTATCAAGTAGACAGACTAATCATTCCTTTTTTTCCATTTATCCTATAGATATATACACTTACCACATACCTTATCCACTACTGTTTTAGCTTCTTAAAAATGCTGTTTTCTTTGAATATCTTTTGCCCATAAAAAGAAAAACAAATTCTGCTGCTGCTGTTGCTAAGTCGCTTCAGTCTTGTCTGACTCTGTATGACCCCATAGATGGCAGCCCACCAGGCCCCTCCATCCCTAGCATTCTCCAGGCAAGAACGCTGGAGTGGGTTGCCATTTCCTTCTCCAATGCATGAAAGTGAAAAGTGAAAGTGAAGTCGCTCAGTCATATCAGACTCAATGCAACTCTAATAGCTAGAAATTTGTCTCACCTGATCAACGTCTCTTTCTGCTCACATGTTCTCTACTTATAAGCTTGGATCAAACCACAATACATGCTTAATTGAGTTAAGATCAAGGAGGGCTTAGAAAATTGTTTAGAATGCCTGCTGAAAGGCATAAATCTCAGAAAAAATTAGTTGGGAACAGCTCTACAAAGTAGGAAGCACAGTTGGAGAGAAATAATCCCCTATTTCAAACAATTAAAAACAGAGTATATAGGTGAGTGACCAGCATTTCCCAGGTGTCTCAGTGGTAAAGAATTGCCTGTCAATGCAGAAGACATTGGCTCAATCCCTAGGGCAGGAAAATTCCCCTGGAGGAGGAAACAGCAGCCCACTCTTGTGTTCTTGCCTGCAAAATTCCATATACAGAGGAGTCCAGCAGGCTACAGTCCGTGGGGTTGCAAAGAGTCAGACATGACTGGGCATGCACGAGCATGGCCAAAACTTCCATTCTATTTAGGTGGAATGATGGAATGAGGAAATGGGGATGGTGCAGTGGGGATGGTAAGGGAAAAACACAGATGCGCCATCTTTGCAGGGAATAGAAGTAAAGGCAAAGTGAGAGAGAATATCTTTGAGTGATAGCAGCCCTACACTGACTACCAGTTGTGAGGGAAATGTAAATACTAAAACAATTCACTGACATGCACAATATTTTTAAGAAAACCTATATGCAGAGTACATCATGTGAAATGCTGGGCTGGATGAATCACAAGCTGGAATCAAGACTCCAGGAGAAATAACAACAACCTCAGACATGCAGATGACACCACTCTAATGGCAGAAAGTGAATAGGAAATGAAAAGCCTCTTGATGAGTGTGAAAGAGGAGAGTAAAAAAGCTGACTTGAAGCAACATTAAAAAAAAACTAAGATGTTGGCATCCAGGTCCATCACTTCATGGAATCAGTGACAGATTTTATTTTCTTGGGCTCCAAAATCACTGTGGACGGTGACTGCAGCCATGAAATTAAAGGATGCTTGCTCCTTGGAAGGAAAGCTATGACAAACCTAGACAGTATATTAAAAAGCAGAGACATCCTTTGATGAGAAAGGTGTATATAGTCAAAACTATGGTTTTTTTCAATAATCATATACACATGTGAGAGTTGGACCATGAAGAAGACTGAGCACTGAAAAATTGGTGCCTTCAAACTGTGGTCCTGGAGAAGACTCTGAGGAGCCCCTTGGATTTCAAGGAGAACAAAGCAGTCAATCCTAAAGAAAACCAACCCTGAATATTCATTGGAAGAACTGATGCTAAAGCCAGTGCTCCAAAACTTTGGCCACCTGATGCAAAGAGACAACTCTTTGGAAAAGGCCCTGTTGCTGGGAAAGATTGAAGGTGGGAGGAGAAGGGCATGACAGAGGATGAGATGGTTGGATGGCATCACCAACTCAGTGGACATGGATCTTAGCAAACTCTGGGATATAGTGGAGGACAGAGGAGCATGGCTTGCTGCAGCCCATGGGGTCAAAAAGAGACAGACACAACTTAGTGATTGAACAACAATAAGAAGGTATATCAGAGAGAATTTCTGCTGGCCTGGTATTTTGATCAAGTCTCCCTCTCTACACAGATCTCTTCCAAACTGATGGTCCGGGGAGAAATATTATCATTCAAAAATGATATAAACAATACAAAAGCATAGGGTCAATACAAAAATATTAAGCAAAATGGAGAAAGAATAAAGAAAATAAATGATAGATGAAGAATATCCACTAGAAAAATGTTACTAAAATCATATAAAAAATGAGACCAACCATGTTGCTGTGACTTATAAAACAAATATATTCTGCAAGTGTGAATTGAAAGTAGAAATTTCAGAGTGTAGGAGATACATGATGAAAATAACAGAAGATAAACAGAAGCAGGTATATTTCAAGAATGAAAGAAAAGGAGAAAAGATAACATTCTTATTATAAAGACCATTTCGCAGGTAGCACAAGGGAAACTCAGCACTATTGAAAATGTTAAGTATTGAGTTGGCCCAAAAGTTCGCTGGGTTTTAGTCTGTAAGATGACTCTAGTAGCACTTTGTTATCTTTAACTTCATTCTGAACAATTTTGTTAGATTTTATTGTGACAGCTGTTATATCAACATGTATTTAAAAACTTCTAAAAATTGGTGAATTTTTGTGTAGCTATTTTAATATTGAAAATGGAAGAAGAGAAGAAATATCATGGCATGTTATGCTTTATTATTTCAAGAAAGGTAAAAATGCAACTGAAACATACATGTGTATGCACAAAGATTTGTGCAGAGTATGGAGAAGGTGCTATGACTGATTGAATGTGTCAAAAGTGGTTTGTGAGGTCTCATACTGGAGATTTCTGATTTGATGATGCTCAACAGTCAGGTAGACCCACTAAAGATAGAGAGATAGGGATCCAATGGAGACAGTAATTGAAAACAATCAATGTTATACAGCATGGGAGATAACTGATATACTCGAATATCCAAATCAAGCATGGAAGATCATTTGCATCAGCTTGGTTATGTTCATTGCTTTGAAGTTTGGGTTCCACATAAGTTAAGCAAAAAAGAAAAAAAAAACACAAAAAAAGAAACCTTTTTGATCATATTTCTGCATGTGATTCTCTACTTAAATATAATGAAAACGCTCCATTTTTAAACACATTTTGATAGGCAATGAAATGCGGATACTATATAGTAATATGGAATGGGAGAGACCACAGGCCAAGCAAAATGAACCACTACCAACCACACCAAATGCTAATTTCCATCCAGAAGGTCTTGTTATGTATATGATGAGATTGAAAGGAGGTCCTCTTTTATGAGATCCTTCTGGAAAACCAAATGATTAATTCCAACAAGTATCACTCCCTATTAGACCAACTGAAAACAGAACTCAATGAAAAGCATTCTGAATTAACAGAAAATGCATACTCTTTCATGAGAATAATATGTCTATGTGTTTCTTTGATGACCACACAAAAACTGCTACAGCTTGGCTGGGAAGTTCTGATTCATCCACTGTATTCAACAGACATTGCATTGTGGATTTCATTTATTTCAGTCTTTACAAAATTCTCCTAGTGGGAAAAAAAATTCCATTCCCTGGAAGACTGCAAAAGGCACCTGGAACAGTTCTTTGCTCAAAATGATAAAAAGTTTTGGGAAGATGGAATTACTAAGTTGCCTGAAAATGGCAGAAGTTGATTACAATGCTCAATAAAGTTCTTGTGTGAAATTAAAAATGAGGTTTTTTTTTTAACTTAAAAATTGAAGGGACATTTTGGCCAACTATAAGGACAGGATTGAGATGAAGTGGTAATGAACAAAGGGATTAAAAATAGAAGGATAGCTACTGAGCACAAAGAAAAAGAGAATAAAACATAGGAGAAGTACTTTGAAATTTTCTTCATTTGTTATTGCTGCATACCAAATTTTGCTTCCCAGGTGGCACTAGTGGTAAAGAACCAGCTTGTCAGTGTAGGAGACATAAGAGATGTGGGTTCGATCCCTGGGTTGGAAAGATCCCCTGGGGGAGGAAATGGCAACCCACTCCAATATTCTTGCCTGGAAATTCCTTGGACAGAGGATCCTGGTGGACTACAGTCCATGGGGTCACAAAGTCCATGGGGCATGGACTGAGCACACACACACACACACAATACACACACACACACACCACATTCTACAGATTTAATAGTTTAAAACTTAATAGCCCATTTATTATCTTATAGTTTTTGCAGAGTAGAAATCCAGCATGGCTTGACTGCATTCTCTGCTTAGGGTTTCGTGAAGCTGAAGTCATGTTGACCAATTATATTGTTATCTGAAATATCTGGGGATGAACCTTCCAAGTTTATTCAGATTGATGACAAAATTCAAGGATTTTGGCTGTGAACTGTGGGTCACCCTCACCTTTTAGAGTGCTGCCTGCCTTCCTCATTACGTTACTCCGTCTATTTCAAAGCAGCAATAGCACATCAGATTATTCCTATGCTTCTAATCTTTCTTTCTCTTTTGCTATCAAACTGAGAAAATTCTCTGCTTTTTAAAGGGTTCAGGTGATTATATCTGACTCATTCAGATAAACTCCTTATTGTGAGATAAATTGTGTCATTTAATGTAACATAATAATGGAGGAGATAAGTCATCATAATCACAGGTTCCAAAGATTAGAATGGGGAATATTAAGGATGATTTTTAGAATACTGCCTAACACTGAATGGGGAATATTAAGGATGATTTTTAGAATACTGCCTAACACTGAATGAAGTTCTTCTTCCTCCAAAATGAAGAGAGAATTAAACTTAGAGTTTCAAAGGGCAAGTTGTCCTTAAAAATAAATGCAGATACCATAATGATGGATTCATGTCATTCTACATTTGTCCAAATTCATAGAATGTACACCAAAAGGGAATGATAATGTAAACTATGGACTTTGAATGATAATGATGCGGCAATGTAGGTGCATCAGCTGTTAAAAATGTACTTCTCTGGTGGGGCTATTGATATTGGGGGAGGCTATGCATGTATGGGGGAAGGTTAGGTGCAAAATCTTTGCACCTTCCCCTCAATTTTGCTATGAACATAAAACTGCTTATGAAAAGTCTTACCAGTAAGTGCATGCATGTGCCATTACTAAGTCATGTCCAACTCTTTGTGACCCTATGGACTGTGGTCTGCCAGGCTCTTCTGTCCATGGGATTTTACAAGCAAGAATGCTGGAGTGGGTTGCCATTTCCTCCTCCAGGGGATCTTCCCAACCCAGGGATTGATTGAACTCTTGTCTCCTGAGTCTCCTGCATTGGCAGATGGATTCTTTATCACTGAATCACCTGGGAAGCCCAGTAAGTAAGTAAATACATGAGTAAATGCAAAATTTATAAATCAACACATATCCTAGAAATATTACAAAAAAAAGAGAGAGCAGCAGCACTTTCCAAGTAACTAAGGTATGGAAACAACCTGAACGCTCACTGAGGGGTGAGAATGGACAGAGAAGCCTCATGAAAGGGCAAATCCTGCCCTTTGTGACAACATGGATAAAACTCGAGGACAGGGAACTAAGTGAGAGAAAGAGCGAGAAAGAAATATACTAAATAACTTCACTTACACGTGTAATCTAAAACAATAACTCTCATAGAAGCAGTGAATAGAATGGTGGATACTATGGGAGACTGGAGAATGAGATGTTGGTCTAAGTGTAGAGAGTGTCAGTTATGCAAGATGATGTTTCTATGTTAATTATACCTCAGTAAAGCTGTTGGAGAAAACATTTTTTCTTTGTTTACAGTATTAAAAAAAAATCAATGCACCCAAAAAACATAAAATTCAAACTGGTCTCAGATTTTTTCCTACTGACATTAAATGCTAGAAGAGAATTTAGTATTTCTTGTGAGTTTCTCAGGGAAAGGAAGTATAAACAAAGAATTTTATGCCCAATAAAACTATTAATTAAGCATAAAAGTCACAGACAAGCATTTTAAAATATGACAGAAAACAAACAATATAGTTTTAATTAAGCATCCTTGAATAAAGTATTAGAGGACTTCAGCCAGCCAAGTAATGAATAGAAATACTGCCAAATGGGCTTGTACTCACATAATCAGGGTTATCTGCTACAATATATATCCTTCCCCAGTTTCAATGGCTTAACAAAACAAAAGTTTATTTATTGTTCATATGCTTGTTTGCCTTGTGATAGGAATTTTGACTCCTTCCATGTCATAGCCTAGAGCCTCCTCAGAAACCTTCCTGAATATTCTGCATTCTACCAGCTAAGGAGCAAGGTGAGAGAGGGTAGAATCCTGTGGTGCATTAAATTACTAGGCCAGAGCATTTCCTTGGTATCACGGTTCATTGGTTAGAACCTGATTTGGTGCCCCCAGCCTAGTCCAAAGGTTTGCATAATTTTCCTGTGTGTCCAGGAAGACCAAGTGGATTTGAAGGCTGTCTGCACTAGGACCAGACTCCAGACTCTCCCTCTCCCATCACAGTGTATCGTATCTCATTCCTTCCCTCACGAAACACACTCCTTCTCTAAGGCAGACAGTTCCAAATCCCATCCAGATACTCAATCTAGTTCAAGGTTCAGGCAATGCACAGGCTTCTCGTCAGATTCTGATCTGGCCCCTATGGTCTAAACAAAAGTAAACTCAAGTGTTATGTGCTGTGCTGTGCTAAGCTGCTTCGGTCGTATCCGACTCTTTGTGACCCTATGGACCGTAGCCCTCCAGGCTCCTCTGTCCATGGGATTTCCCAGGCAAGAGCACTGCAGTGTGAGTTTTATATAAAAATATCTAAATAAATAAAAGTAGAAATTAAGATATATGTCCCTTTCCCCCACTCAATGAATATACAGTAATGAAGTGATCCCACCATAGTTCTCTGTTAAGGCATAGCATGTGGAAGTCTTATCCCATGTATGGAGTCTTGGCCCAAGTATAAATTATAGTTGGTCCAATGATCATTTCTGCAGTTAATCATAAGTGTAATTATATCTATATTTATATCTATATATGACAGATATACTTAGCATTAGGCAATTTACTCACCTTGCTTCCTAGACTAGTGGGATAAGAAGTATAATAAAAGGGAAAACCAAGTGGAAAACTCCTGAACTTGCCCTTTCCCCCACAGTGAATATATTAAGTGAGTCACCAGAAGCCATATCATATCCTGAGTTCAATGCTAAGTCTCTTCATTCATGTTTGACTCTTTGAAACCCTATGAACTGTAGCCTTCCAGGCTTCTCTGTCCATGGGATTCTCCAGGCAGGAATACTGAAGTGGGTTGCCAAGTCCTCCCACAGGGGATCTTCCCCATCCAGGAATTAAACCCATGTCTCTTACATCTCCTGCATTGACAAGCGGGTTCTTTACCACTAGTGCCACCTGGGAAATACAATGGCCTCATAAAAGCTCAACTGAAATGTTATCTTGGAGATTTCCTGTGTGTGAGGAGCAAGTCCTTAAAGAATGTGGTGTACACATTGAAGTAGTAGCCATTGCATGTTGTTTCTGTGGTTTCAGGATGCTGAAGGTCTGATCATGAAACATCAAGTGACTATACAATCAGAATTGCTTAGTACAAAGTATTTTCATACCAACAAAGCCATGATGTACAGCATTAACTCACAGCACAATGGATATGGTACCTTTGGGAATGAAGCCAAGCAGGCCTGGAGGACACAAATAAAATCACACAAATGGATATCACAGAGCCCCAAGTCATCCACCTCTGCCGCATCTATGCCCCTCACATCTGTGTCCTTCTTTTGAAGTACGATCTCCTTAGAACACTAGCCATTCAGTGATGACAAGCTGATTACAGCCGATCATCATCACCATGGAAGTATGATACAACCCCTCAAGATCACAAGCCAACCACTTGATGGCAGATTAATAGCAGAGTCCTTCTACCCTGAACAGGGCATGAGTCCGCCTTAAGACTTCCCTTGCCAGCCATGGTACTTTGCTCAGCACCACTTTCCAAATGTGTACAGAATGTCAGATTTATTGTTATGAGATCCCATAGAATGATGCCTCAGACAAGGGAAGGTGGTGAAGAAGAAGCAACAATGGGCACATGGTCACAGCATCTACTAGTTGCACCATATGCCCTATTTAGCTGCCAGCCTCTTAGAACATTGAAATGGTTTCCCAAAGCCTTGGCTAAGACACCAACTTGATGATGGCATGCCGTTGTTTGGGGTGTTGTCCATGGAGTATATAAACTGGATTAACAGTTGTTGCATAGCGCTGATCTCTGACTGATGGAAAACATGGAGCTAAGAACCTAGTGGTTAAGAGTGGCCCTCACAGCGACTTTGTCTTCCCTGTTCCCTTATTTTATTGTCTGCTGGACGAGTGGCCTAGTGTTAGGAAGGGTTCCTTCTATAGGGGACGGAGCAAGCAGGTATTTTTGCTTTATTTTTCTTCCTCTCTCTCTTTTTTTTCTTTATGGTGTGTGATGGAACCATTTACAACATTGATTTTCCTTTTAAAAACAGCTTTTCCAAATTTCCCTTAACTTTTTTGAGATATAGTTGACAGAGCACATTCAGTAAGGTTAATGTGTACATGTTGATTTGATACATTTGTTTCTATACTACAAAATGACTACCATGAGAGCTTTAGCTGACACCTTAGCTGCTTCACATAATTGCTATTTATTTTTTGTGGTAAGTATATTTAAGATCTACTTTCTTGCAACTTTCAGCAACATAATCTAGTATTAACTGTAATTAGCATACTGTACATTAGATCCCCAGAACTTATTCATCTTATTACTAGAATTTTGTACCCTTTGGCCTACATCTCTCCATCTCCCCTACTCCCCCAACCCTTGGTAGCAACCATTCTGGTCTCTGTTTCTTTGAGTATGATTTTTTTATATTCTACATACAAGTGATATCATTCAGTAATGTCTGTCTCTGTTTTAAGCAAGATGCCCTCAAATTCATTCATATTCTTGCAAGTGGCAAGATTTTTTTTCTCATAGCTGAATAATATTCCACTGTATATGTATGTATACACACACTCACACAACATCTTTTATTTATTTACTAATGAGCACTTAGGTTGTTTTTCTATCTTGCCTAGTGTAAATAATGCTTGAATGAACATGGGGTGCATATATCTCTTTGAAATTCTGTTTTCATTTCTTTTTGATATATACCCAGATGTGGGATTGTTGAATTGCATGATAACTCTATTTTTAAGTTTTTGAGGAGTCTTCATATGTTTTCCATAACCACAATTTACATTCCCATAAATGGTGCACAGGGATTTTTTTTTTTTTCTCCATAGCCTTACCTATACTTATCACTTTGGTGAAAGTCATTCTAAGGGTATGAGCGGTATGTCACTCCAGTTTTGATTTGCATTTCCCTGGTACTTAATGAAGTTGAGCACCTTTGCATGTACCTGTTGGTCATTTGTATGTCTTCTTTGGAAAAATGTCTATTTAGCTTCTCTGCAAATTTTTAAACCATATATATATATATATATATATATATATATATATATGCTATTTTTTGAGTGGCATGAGTTCTTTATATATGTTGAATATTAAGCCCTTCTGAAATAATTTGTAAATACTTTATACCATTCCAAACATTGCCTTTCCATTTTGTTGACTATTTTTTTTCTCTGCAGAAGGTTTTTAGTTTGAGGTAGTTCAATGTATTAATTTTTGCTTTTGTTGCCTATGTTTTTGGTGTCATATCCAAAAAAATTATTTCTGAGAACAATGCCAAGGAATTTTTTCCTGTTTTCTTCTAGGAGTTTTGTGGTTTTAGTTCTTATGTTTTTAAGTCTTTAATCCATTTTGAGTTAATTTTTGGGTATGGTGTAAGAAAAATGTCCACTTTCACTCTACATATAGTTATCCCATTTACTCAACACCATATATTGAAGAATTATTTTTCCCTGTTGAATATTCTTGGCTTTCTTGTCAAATATTCAGTTCAGTTCAGTTCAGTCTCTCAGTTGTGTCTGACTCTTTGTGACCCCATGAACTGCAGCACGCCAGGCCTTCCTGTCCATCACCAACTCCCGGAGTTCACTCAGACTCACGTCCATCGAGTCCGTGCTGCCATCCAGCCATCTCATCCTCTGTTGTCCCCTTCTCCTCCTGCCCCCAATCCCTCCCAGCATCAGAGTCTTTTCCAATGAGTCAACTCTTCGCATGAGGTGGCTAAAGTACTGGAGTTTCAGCTTTAGCATCTTTCCCTCCAAAGAAATCCCAGGGCTGATCTCCTTCAGAATGGACTGATTGGATCTCCTTGCAGTTCAAGGAACTCTCAAGAATCTTCTCCAACACCACAGTTCAAAAGCATCAATTCTTTGGCACTCATCCTTCTTCACAGTTCAACTCTCACATCCATACATGATCACTGGAAAAACCATAGGCTTGACTAGATGGACCTTAGTTGGCAAAGTAATGTCTCTGCTTTTGAATATGCTATCTAGGTTGGTCATAACTTTTCTTCCAAGGAGTAAGCGTCTTTTAATTTCATTGCTGCAGTAACCATCTGCAGTGATTTTGGAGCACAGAAAAATAAAGTCTGACACTGTTTCCACTGTTTCCCCATCTATTTCCCATGGAGTGATGGGACCGTATACCATGATCTTTGTTTTCTGAATATTGAGCTTTAAGCCAACTTTTTCACTCTCCTCTTTCACTTTCATCAAGAGGCTTTTTAGTTTCTCTTCACTTTCTGCCATAAGGGTGGTGTCATCTGCATATCTGAGGTTATTGATATTTCTCCCAGCAATCTTGATTCCAGCTTGTGCTTCTTCCAGCCCAGCATTTCTCATGATGTACTCTGCATAGAAGTTAAAGAAGCAGGGTGACAATATACAGCCTTGACGTACTCCCTTTCCTATTTGAAAGCAGTCTGTTGTTCCATGTCCAGTTCTAACTGTTGCTTCCTGACTTGCATACAGATTTCTCAAGAGGCAGGTCAGGTGGTCTTGTAATCCCATCTCTTTCAGAATTTTCCACAGTTTATTGTGATCCACACAGTTAAAAGCTGTGGCATAGTCAATAAAGCAGAAATAGATGTTTTTCTGGAACTCTCTTGCTTTTTCCATGATCCAGTGGAAGTTGGCAATTTGATCTCTGGTTGACCATATATGTGCAAGTTTATTTCTGGGTCCTCAGTTCAGTTACATTGGTTTATGTGTCTATTTTTATGCCAATATCATTCTGTTTTGATTATTATAGCTTTTTAGTACAGCAGGAGTTGTGATGACTACATCTTTGCTCTTCTTTCTCAGGATTGTTTTTGATATTTGGGGTCTTTGCTGGTTCTATGCAAGTTTTAGGATTTTTTCCTATTACTGTGAAAACTTCTATTGGAATTTTGATTGGTATTGCATTAAATCTATAAATGAGTTTGGGTAGTATGCACATTTTACCAATATTATTTCTTCCGATCCATGGCTAAGGATATCTTCACCTTTGTTTGTGTTTTTCTCAATTTCTTTCATCAAAGTCTTGTAGTTTAAGCATGCAGATCTTCCACCTTGTTGGTTAAGTTTATTCCAAAGTATTTTATTGTTTTTGATGCTATTGTGAATGCCTGTTTTCTGTTGTTTTTTCAAATATTCTGTTGTTAGTATATATAAACAACTATTTCTATATGTTGATTTTGTATACGGCAGCTTCACTAAATTTGTTGATTAATCCTAACAGTTTATTGTTAGTACTAACAGTTTATTTAGGATTTTCCTATAAATTTTATTAAATAAAATCTTATTAGAGGAGTGGTTACGATGGCAGAGTAAGGGGAATTTGACCTTACCTCCTTCCTCAGGCACACAAAATTACAATAATTTTCAGAGCAACTATATGAGAGCAACAAGAAGACTAGCAGAAAACATCTTCTCCAACTAAAGATATAAAGAAGGAGTCCTAATAAGACTGATAGAAGGGGCTGGGATATGGTGTAGTTAAGAGCCATAAACCTGGGTAGACTACCCAGATGTAAGAAGATAATTATAATTGTAGAGGTTCTCCCCTGAGGAGTGTGGGCCCAGTGCCACATGGGGCTCCCCAGTCTGGGGATCCTGCACCAGTAAGATGAGCCTCTAGAACATTTGGCTTTGAAGATTAGTTGGATTTACTTTGGGAGAGCCAGAAGATTGCGAGAAATAAATATTCCACCTTAAAGTGTGTACACAAAATCTCACATGTTCCAAGATCCAGGGCAGAAGCAACAATTTGAACGAAACTTAGGTCAGGTTCCTCTGCTGATCTTGGAGAGTCAAACCAAAAATCTGTACTAGATACATACACACAAAAAGAAAGGAATCCATATATAACACTAAAGATTGTTGTTAAATCACAAGGGAAGAGAGAAAAGAAAAAGAAAAGAACAATGAAAAAAAAAAAACAAAACCTCAAAACTGCCCCAAACCAACAAATAAAATGACTTAAAAGGTACATACTTATCAGTAATTATTTTAAATGTGAAAAGGATAAATTCTCCAATCAAAAGATGTATAGTGACAGAATAATTACAAAAAAACCCCAAATATATCCTCCCTACAAAAAATATTTCATATCTAAAGGCACACAGACTGAAAGTGAAAAGATGGGAAAAGGTATCCATGAAAATGGAAACCAAAGGAAAGCAGGTAGCAATACTTATATCAGACAAAACAGACCTTAAGACAAAGACTGTAACAAGAGACAAAGAAGGACATTACATAACGATCAAGGGATTGATCCAAGAAGATATAGCAATTGTAAAAGTATATGCACACAGTATAGAAGCACCTAAATTCATAAAAACAAATAAACATAAAGGGAGAAATTGACAGTAACACAATAGCAGTATAGAACTTTAACCCCTCACTTGGATCAATGGACAGATCATCCAGACAGGGAATTAATATAGAAACACTGGCTTTAAAAGAAACATTAAGCCATAAAGACTTAATAGATATCTCTAAGACATTCCATCCAAAGCAGCAGAATACACATTCCTTTCAAGCACATATGGAACCTCCTTTAGTACAGATTGCATGCTAGTCCACAAAACAAGTATCAGTAAATTTAAGAAGGTTGAAATTATATCAAGCATCTTTTCCAACCACAAGCAGTGTAAGACTAGAAATTAACTACAAGGAAAAAAAAAACAAACCCAAAACAATAGAAGCTGGACAAATCAAAAAGAAAAAAAAAAAAAAGATCTGGAGGCAAATAAAAACACAAAGGTCCAAAATCTATGGGATACAACATAAATGTAGTTCTAACGGCAAGTTTACAGCAAAAAAAAAAAAAAAAAAAAAGAAAGAAAGAAAGAAAGAAAGAAAAATAAAGCCTACCTTGGGAAATAAGAAAAATTTCACATAAGCAATTTAACTTCATACCTAAAGGAAGTAGGAAAAGGGGAACAAATAAAACTCAAAGTTAGTAGAAGAAAAGAGATAAAAAATTAGTGCAGAGAGACTTCATAAGTAATAGAAAATATCAATGAACCTAAGAGCTGGTTCTTTGAAAATATAAATGAAATTGATATACTTTAATCTGACTCATTAAGAGAAAAAGAGAGAGGACCCAAATCAATAAAATCAGAAATGAAAATAGAGAAGTTACAGTCAACACCACATACGTACAAAAGAATATAAGAGATTACCATGAACAATTATATGCCAATAAAAAGGACAAACTAGAAGAAATGACAAATTTCTAGAAATACATAATTTCTCAAAAGTGTATCAGGAAGAAATAGAAAGTATGAGCAATCAAATTGATAGCAAAGAAATTGATGAAGCAATAAAAAACAAGCAACAAATAAAAATCTAGAACCAGGTGGCTTCACAAGTAAATTCTACCAGGTATTCTGAAGAGGAGTTAATATCTATCTTTTTCAAATTATACCAAAACATCACAGACGAAGGAGTGCTTCTGAACTCATTCACTGAGGCCAGTGTCATCCATATAACAAAACTAGGTGGAAGATGCTGCACACAAAAAGTTACAGGCTAATATCACAGATGAGTAATAATGCAAAAATTACCAACAAAATATTACAAGCCTGTTTCAGCAATACATTAAAAGGAACATATACTGTGATCAAGTAAGGTTTATCCCAGAAGTGCAAGGATGGTTTGATATTTACAAATCAATCAATGTGATCACCAAAACAAAGGATAAAAATTACAAGATCATATCAACAGATGAAGGGAAAGCATTTGACATAATCCAAATATACATCCACAGTAAAAACTCTCAAGAAAGTCGGAATAAAGGGAACATAACATAATAAAGAGAAGGCAATGGCTCCCACTCCAGTGTTCTTGCCTGGAGAATCCCAGGGACGGAGAAGCCTGGTGGGCTTCCATCTACGGGGTCGCATGGAGTTGGACATGACTGAAGTGACTTAGCAGCAGCAGCAGCAACATAATAAAGGCCATAAATAGGAAGCCCACAGCTAACATCATATTTAACGCTGAAGAGATGAAAACATTTAGTCTAAGATCAGGAATACAACAAGTATGCTTGCTCTTGCCACTTTCATTTAAAATAGAATGGC
The DNA here is from genome assembly GCF_001704415.2 of Capra hircus. NCBI lineage: Eukaryota > Metazoa > Chordata > Mammalia > Artiodactyla > Bovidae > Capra > Capra hircus. The sequence continues at coordinate 9,635,668 of NC_030821.1, read as the reverse complement.
AAGTCCTAGCCACAGCAAATCAAGAAAAATAAATAAACAAATTCAAATTGGAAAGGAAGACGTATAACTCACTGTTTTCAGATGATAGGATGCAATACATAGAAAATTCTAAAAGCACTACCAAAAAATTGTTAGACTTCATCAATGAGTTCATTGAGGTTGCAAGACACAAGATTAACATACAGTAATTTCTACCATTAACAACAAACTATCATAAAAAGGAAATTAAGAAAACAATCCCATTCATAACTGCATCAAAAAGAATAAAATACTTGGGAAGAGATCTAACTAAAGATTTAAAATACCTTTACTCAGAACACTATAAGACACTGCCGAAAGAAACTGAAAACGACACAAACAAATGGAAGCCACACTGTGCTCATGGCTTGGGAGAGCTAATATTGTTAAAATGATCATGCTGCCCAAGTCAGTTTTCAGATTCAATGCCATCATTATCAAAATACTGCTGACATTTTCACAAGACAAGAACAAATGATTCTAAAATTTGTATGTAACCACCAAAGATCCCGAATAGCCAAAACACATTACAAAAGAAGAAAAACCTCAGGAGCTATCTCATGCCATGATTTCAAACTATACTATAAAGCTACAAAGAAGTTAATCAAAACAGTTTGGTACTGGCACAAAAACAGACACATAGATCAATAGAGCTGAATAAAGAGCACAGAAATAGACCCTCAGTTATGTGCATGATTAATGTATGACAAATGAGGCAAGAATAACAATGAGAAAAAGACAACATCTTCAATACATGGTCTTGGGAAAACTGGACAGCTACATGTAAAAGAATCATACTGGACTACTTGCTCACACTGTATACAAAAATAAGCTAAAAATAGATGAAAGACTTCAATGTAAGACCTGAAACAGTACCATTTCTAGAAGAAAACATAGGTTGTACACTCTTTGACATAGGTTCTTGGTAATATTTCTTTTGGATCTGTCTCCTCAGGCAAAGGAAACAAAAGATAAAATAAACAAATAGGACTACATTGAGCTTTTTAGCTTTTGCTCAGTGCAAGAAACTATCACTTCACCTAAAGGCAGCTTGCTGAGTGGGAGAAGAGATTTGCAAATGACATATCTGACAATGGGTTAACATCCAGAATATTCAGTGTACAGATACAATTCAATGTCAAAAACACAAACAACCCAATAAAAAAATAGGCACAAGATCTGAATTGATATTTGTCCAAAGAAAACCAACATTTGTACAACAGACATATGAAAGGATGCTCAACATCACTAATCATCAAGGAAATGCAAATCAAAACCATAATGAGATATCATCTCACACCTGTCAAAATTGCTATTATAAAAAAGAGAACAAATAAGAACTGTTGACAAGAATGTGGAGAAAAGTGAATTCTTATGCACTCTTGGTGAGAATGTAAGATGATACACCCACAATGGAAAACACTAAGTAGTCTCCTCCAAATAATACAAATATCATGCATGTGCGCATGCTAAGCTGCTTCACTCAAGTCCGACTCTTTGCAACCCTATGGACTAGAGCCCCCGAGGCTCCTCTGTCCACGGGCTTCTCCAGGAAGAATTCTGGAGTGGGTTGCCATGCCCTCCTCCAGGGGATCTTCCTGACCCAGTGGGTTGATTCCACGTCTCTTAAGTCTCCTGCATTGGCAAGGGGATTCTTTGCCACTAGCACCACCTGGGAAGCCCAGAACTATCATATGATAAAACTGTTCTACTCTCAGGTATTTACCTGAAAAAAACAGATAATTAAAAAATCTTAATTGGAAAAGATGTATGCACCTTTCTGTTCCTTGTAGTATCTTTTACAATAGCCAACATATGGACGCAACCATGGCTTGATGCTGATAAATGAATAGATAAAGAATAGACAGTATATATATACCACATATATATATACAATATATACATCATGGAATATTTGTCAAATACAAAAATAAATGAATTCTTGCCATTTGCGATAACATGGATGGACTTAACGGATGGACTTAACATGGATGGCACTATGCTAAGTGAAATAAATCAGAGAAAAAACAAACATTGTGTGATTTAACTTATGGAATATGAGAAACAAAACAAATGAGCAAAGGCACCTAAACAGAAACAGTCACAGATGCAGGACACAAACATGTGGTTGCCAGAGGACGGGGGTGTGGGGTGGGAGGAAAGAAATAGGTAAAGGAGTTTGAAATATATAAACTTTCAGTTACAAAATGAATGAGTCACAGGTATTAAATTTACATCAGGGGTAATATGGGGCTTCCTGAGTGACTCAGACGGTAAAGAATCTGCCTGCAATGCATGACACCTGGGTTTGATCCCAGGGTTGGGAAGATCCCCTTGAGGAGAGCATGGCAACCCACTCCAGCATTCTTGTCCATGTAAAATACCCATGGACAGAGGAGCCTGGTGGACTATAGTCCATGAGGTGGCAGCAAGTCAGACACGATTGAGTGACTAGCACACTTTCATGGGTAATAGAGTCAATAATTGGGTTTCCCTTGTAGCTTGATAATTATGCAATATCTTTGTATGGTAACAGAGGGAAGCTGCTCTTATCGTGATTATCATTTTGAAATGTATAGAATTACTGAATCACTATGTTGTATACCAGGAACTAACAGAGTGTTGCAGGTCAACTATACTTCAAATACAAACAAACAAATTCATAGAAAAGAGATCAGATTTTTGGTTACCAGAGGCAGAGGGTGGAGGGAGGGATAATTAGATGAAGATATTTCAAAGTTACAATCTTCCAGTTGTAAATAGTACAGGTATAAGTTACAACATGATAATTAACAATGTTGTATGTTAAAAGGAAGATTGTTAAGAGAGTAATACTTAACCATTCTCATCAAAAGGAAAAAAAAAATCTCTTTCTTTAAAGTTCTATCTTTATGAGAGCTGCTGCTGCTGCTGCTAAGTCACTTCAGTCGTGTCTGACTCTGTGCGACCCCATAGACGGCAGCACACTAGGCTCCCCCGTCCCTGGGATTCTCCAGGCAAGAACAGTGGAGTGGGTTGCTATTTCCTTCTCTAATGCATGAAAATGAAAAGTAGCGACCCCATGGACTGCAGCTACCAGGCTCCTCCAACCATGGAATTTTCCAGGCAAGAGTTCTGGAGTGGAATGCCATTGCCTTCTCCATTTATGAGAGCTAGATACCACTAAATCTATTGTGATAATTATTTTGTGATATATCTAATATGCACCTTAAGCTTATACAGTGTTATATGTCAATTTTATCTCAATAACTCTGGAAAATATTTTAGAAAGCCAAAGCTATAGTGGCAAGAGGCTCATCTGTGACTGCTAGGTGTTGGCACTAAAAGTAGATTAATTGCAAAGGGGTGAAGGAAATGTTCTATATCAGAGATTAGTAAACTTCTATAAAGGCACAAATAATAAGTATTTTAACCTTTGCTGGTCACATAGTCTCTGCTGCTTTTACACAACTTTGCCACTGTGCTGCAGAACAGCCACAGACAATACGTAAATGAAAGGGAGTGGCTATGTTCAAATGATTTTTGTAAAAATAGGCAGCGCCCAAATGTGACCTGTGAGCTGTAGTTTGCCAATTCTGTTTTGTATCATTAGCATTGCAGCTATATAACTTTATTTGTTCAAATTTTCAAATTCTTAATATTGGCGAATTCTTACCTCAATTCATTTCAGTTCAGTCGCTCAGTCGTGTCCGACTCTTTGCGACCCCATGAATCGCAGCACGCCAGGCTTCCCTGTCCATCACCAACTCTCGGAGTTCACTCAGACTCACATCCATCGAGTCAGTGATGCCATCCAGCCATCTCCTCCTCTGTCATCCCCTTCTCCTCCTACCCCTAATCCCTGCCAGCATCAGAGTCTTTTCCAATGAGTCAACTCTTCTGATGAGGTGGCCAGAGTACTGGAGTTTCAGCTTGAGCATCATTCCTTGCTAAAGCTGATTTTTTTAAGTGGAAAAAAAAATCGTATCATCTGCAAAGAAACAAAACAAGGGATGTTTTGTAAACTTAAAATTATACCTTCTGACGTGGTCGTTTTGGACCCTCATTTCAGTAGACCAACAAATAGAAGTAAGTACCTTGCTTGTCAGGAACCCGTAACAGCTGCCTCTAATAATGGCAGCAGGGTGGAGCATGTCTGGAACTCAGGTGATTTGTTGTGGCGTTTCTTGCTGCTTCCATATTCAGTACAAACTATAAATGGGTCACTGCAGCAACAGACCTGAAAAGGGTCTGGCAACTGAGGGCACAGGCCTCTCAGGCATAAAGGTCTAGACTCTCACCAGACAAGGAAGCAAGACAAACAGAAATGCAGGCTGAGGGAAAGAAGGTAGAAGAGGCAGCGAGAATGGGCCAACTGTAACCATGCGCGCTTCAGTTGAACGCATTAAACCTTCTTTTTCTTTTTTTTTTTCCTTGTTTTGTTTTAGAATTGTGATAAGCTGGCAGTCTGGGCAAGCAGATACCAGGAATGGATTGAGCAGATAAGCTTGCTCTTCATTCATACCACTTGGATCCCACTAGTCTGATGTGCAACCAGCCCACTTCCAATCACCAGCTGCTTCATTTTGGGGGCTTGAAGAACTTTCAGGTTTTCCCCAGAGTTGTATTATGTACCTGAAAGTTGCTAGAAGAGTTTTAAGGTTCTCAACATCATCAACAACAACAAAATGGTAACTATGTGAAGTGAAGGGTGTGTTAACTAACCTTATTGTGAAATTTTTTTTACAATATCTATGTATATCAAACCATCACAGTATATACTTTATACTTACACAGTATCATGTTAATTATCTTTCAGTAAAGATGAAAGTAAATGATTGAGGGAGTTGGTTTGTCCATGATCTTTATTCATTGGGTGCTAGGAAAAGTGGGGAAGGAAGAGGGGAAGAGAGAAGGATGGAGAGGAAGAGGGAAAGGAAGGAGAGGGGGAAAGAGAGAAAGAGATTTTAAGGACCTGGTTCATGTGGGAGCTGGCAAATGTGTTGTTTATAAGATAGGCCAGCCGACTGGACATTTAAGAGAGTTGATATTGTAGTTTTGAGTTCAAAATCTGCAGAGCAGGCCAGCAGGCTAGAAACTTAGGCAGGGTTTTATGTCACTTTTTCTTTTTTTGGTAAAACATGATTTCTCAAATACAATCTTATTTTCCTAAGAAAATTTTCATCTGTATATTGCATGAAATATGTTGTATATGCTATAACACTTAACTTTCTAGATCTCAGCCTGGGACTTTACCCTTAGGTGGAGCTCTGGTTTCTTCTTGAGTCAGGAATTAGTACTATTTCATTTGCAGGAAACACCGCAAAGGAAAGAATAGCATTTTCATATTACATCACTGCAACACTCAACTGATTAGTTTATAAAACATATTCCTAGTATATTCATCCTGTTTCTATAGAAGAGGGCTTGTCACAGTCTTAGGGCAGAACTCTTCTTCAGGAAACCTCAGTCTTTGCTGTTAAGGCCTTCAACTGATTGGATGAGGCGTGCGCATGTTTTGTAGGGCAATCTGCTTTACTGAAAGTCTACCAATTGTGAATGTTAATCACATCTAAGAAATACCTTGACAGCAGCATCTAGACTGACCAAATGACTGAACACTATAGCCTACCCAAGAGGAATCGCATGTGGTTTGTGTTTATACTGCTTCACAGCATTTCCTCATGAGATTTAGCCTTTGTTGCCCATATGGTGACTTAACATACTCTTTATTGGCATCCTTCCCTTCTGTTTGTTATTATATTACTCTGATACCTCCAGAAGACATTATGTGCTTTTGAATGCTTGGAAGGTTATCTTATTATTAACTTTTGAAACATCTATAGGAATCAAATCTGTAACAGATTAGATGAACAGATAGATAATTCATTGGATATTTCTTACAAACTACCCTAAGTTTCAAATATCATTATGAATGCCATTGTATAGACAGCTGAAGAGTCCTACAGACTTAGAGAACAAGAGGCTCACGGACGTTTGCCGTTCATGGGGAGGTGGAGAGAAGAATATGGAAAACTGTACTTTTAATCACATGCAGAGGCCCCAGGATCCCTCTCATGAGCCTGTAGAAGAACTTTAGAAACTGGAAAACACTCTGAAGTAGCCTTTGAAGGATCCCAGGCAGCAGATTGGCGCCGGCACAGTGGCACTCCCCACGATTCCCTGGCATCACAGGGATGGTGCTGACAGTGCTGCTGCAGGCTGTGTTGAAGCTATCTTGAGACAAGGAACAAAGCCTTTATCTATCTTTACATCTTGGGAAGGGAAGGCAAGTTGCTGAAGCACCACCCAGTTTTAAATGTGTTTTCTTATATCCCAAAATTAGGGGACTGAGAATGAGATAGAGAAAGGAGAGGCAAAAAGCTATAAACTAATTGATCTATATTAAACCATTTCAAAATTTTATGTGCCTAGATGTATGAATAAGCATGAGAGAGCATAGGGCTTATAAAAATCAAGGTAAACAAATAGGTAAAGGAGTTAATGAAGTTAGATGTTCTTCTTTTACCTCAATTTAGTAATCTTATTCAAGAGACTTTTAAATTTTCTATACCTTAGAATAACTCTGACATATCTGTTTAAATTCCTTGGTGTAGAAAAATAGCTAACATTTATTTTACTCTAATACCACATACAGTGGTAGACTAAAGATATTATAACCATTCACTCAGTTAAGCTTCTCAATAGTCCTATTCTTGTACATATGTACTATTTTATAGAAAAGGAAATTGAGATGGAAAGATCAAATAAATGTCACAGTCTGTAATTGGAACAATCAGATTTGGAACTCAGACTGTTCTCCTCTAAAGCTCTACGTTTATTAGGATGTTATACATCTATGAATGAAAGTATTAAATAGTTTCTGGTACTCCATTGGCTAAAAAGAAATAGTAAATTATACTGTACGGACAACTTCTTAGCAAGGGTTAACCTGGGCATTGGTAACAGTTTAGCTCTAATGGTCAAGATTTTTTCTTTGAGTGTAAACTTTATCTTAAGCTTATCAAAGACTGTATTGTCTTGTGACATTTATTTCCAGTAAATCTCCTAATCAAAATCAATTATGTTGAACATTTTAGACCAAAGCCCTCCTTTCACATGCACAATACACAAATTTACACTAGCATTATTAGAGTTGATGTTTTGCCTTTGTCTAAAGAGTTCATTCGTCTTAAGGAATGTAACAGGATGAGGAGTAAATGGAGAAGCTGAACAACTTGTCTTAGACCTCATGGGAATCCATGGTGGGCCCTGTAGTATTTCCAGTGGTCATGTGTGGATGTGAGAGCTGGGCTATAAAGAAGGCTGAGTGCCGAAGAATTGATGCTTTTGAACTGTGATGTTAGAGAAGACTCTTGAGAGCCCTTTGGACTGCAAGGATATCCAGCCAGTCCATCCTAAAGGAAATCAGTCCTGAATACTCACTGGAAGGACTGATGCTGAAGCTGAAACTCCAATACTTTGGACACCTGATGCGAAGAACTGACTCATTTGAAAAGACCCTGATGCTGGGAAAGATTGAAGGAAGGAGGAGAAGGGGACAACAGAGGATGAGATGGTTGGAGGGCATCACCAACTCAATGGACATGAATTTGGGTGGACTCCGTGAGTTGGTGATAGACAGGGAGGCCTGGCTTGCTGCAGTCCATGGGGTCGCAAAGAGTCGGACATGACTGAGCTACTGAACTGAACGGAACTGCTTGGCATCAGCCTCAACTAGGCTGCACCAAATATTTTTTAAAATTGCATTATCTGTGATCCATATTTCTTTTATACATGGTTCACCCCTACTCATCAACTAAGGGACTCAATTTTTATAAAAGGAAGCAAGAAGAATGAACAATAGATTTAACCAAAGATACTCTCATGCAGAAAATATATTCTATCTCTTTTCCTAAGAGTTCTGTGTGTCTATGACCAAGATTGGTCCTGAGCCAGCTTGAGAAAACTGAGAGAGTCTTGCGGCCTTTAGCTCTGTCCCTTGTTTCCTGACTGCCCAGAAAGTTCAGGCCACTTGTTTGACTTGTGCGTGGTTTGTCCCATACTTTACTGTCTCTGAGATAGTGACTAAGGGCTTCCCAGGTGGTGTCAGTGGTAAAGAACTCACCTGCCAATGCAGGAGACAGAATGAGAGTCGGGTTAGATCCCTGGGTTGAATAGATCCCCTGGAGGAGGGCATAGCAACCTACTCTAGCATCCTTGCCTGGAGAATCCCATGGACAGAGGAGTCTAACGTGTTACAGTCTATAGGGTTGCAAAGAATAAGACATGTCTGAAGTGACCAAGAATAACTGATGTGTTAACCACAAAACAGAATAGGAAAATTACAACTTCTCATTTATTTTGATTTATTGAAACTGATTTAGCAATTTTGTAGGGTTTTTGTACGTATCTGTCTCTTTATCTTCTGATATCACTGTGAGAGCAACATCAACACAGAATACCCCTAGGATCCTTGAAAGCTGTGTTCTATCAAGCAGTAGAAGATTCAAGAAACGTTAGAAATTGGGACTTAGCTTCCAAATATCAATACATTAATGATAATTTTGGAATCCTCAAAGCATCATGAATAAATGTCCCGATTAATGTGGATAACATAAAATATTACATATTGTTCACCCCAGCCAGAACAGAGGACAACATGTTTTGCCTAAGTGCCTCAGTCATTAGAATGTAAAATATCTATGAAGTCTGTTTTCATTAAACTTTAGAAATGAATTATTTTGGACTTCATAGCTGGATTTACATATGCTGAGGTTATATTTTATGATAAAAAGGGAAGATCACTTTTGTCTCCCATCTTAGAGAAAAACCTACTATTTTCAGGATTGCCAGGAGAAATATCAATAACCTCAGATATGCAGATGACACCACCCTGATGGCAGAAAGTGAAGAGGAACTACAAAGCCTCTTGATGAAAGTGAAAGAGGAGAGTGAAAAAGTTGGCTTAAAGTTCAACATTCAGAAAATGAAGATCATGGCATCCGGTCCCATCACTTCATGGCAAATAGATAGGGAAACAGTGGAAACAGTCAGACTTTATTTTTTGGGGCTCCAAAATCACTGCAGATAGTGACTGCAGCCATGAAATTAAAAGACGCTTACTCCTTGGAAGGAAAGTTATGACCAACCTAGATAGCATATTCAAAAACAGAGACATTACTTTGCCAACAAAGGTCCATCTAGTCAAGGCTATGGTTTTTCCAGTGGTCATGTATGGATGTGAGAGTTGGACTGTGAAGAAGGCTGAGCGCCGAAGAATTGATGCTTTTGAACTGTGGTGTTGGAGAAGACTCTTGAGAGTCCCTTGGACTGCAAGGAGATCCAACCAGTCCATTCTGAAGAAGATCAGCCCTGGGTGTTCTTTGGAAGGAATGATGCTAAAGCTGAAGGTCCAGTACTTTGGCCACCTCATGCGAAGAGGTGACTCATTGGAAAAGACTCTGATACTGGGAGGGACTGGGGGCAGGAGGAGAAGGGGACGACAGAGGATGAGATGGCTGGATGGCATCACTGACTCGATGGACGTGAATCTGAGTGAACTCCGGGAGTTGGTGATGGACAGGGAGGCCTGGCGTGCTGTGATTCATGGAGTCGCAAAGAGTCGGACATGACTGAGTGACTGAACTGAACTGAACTGAACTTATTTTTTGGCTGCACTAGTGACAGCAGTAATTACTAAGCACTTGTGAAATGAAAGTACTTTATTTAGGATGAGCAATTTTAGAATATTCACATGTAGGTTTACTTTGTAAAATGAATGAAAAAATGAAGAATAGAAATATTCAGTTTGTATTAAACATCAAAATTCTGTGCGATAATCTAAGTAATTTGTAATTTCATTTATTTTACACTAATGCAGTCTTCAAATTGCATTAAATTCCCAATAATGACTTAGAGACTAAAAAACAAACAAACAAAAAAACATAACATATTCTTGATGGATTGATTTTTTTAAAATAGCTAGTATTTCCAAATAGGCTCCCTTATTTGTTTTGTAGGCATTTTAATGAATCCACTGTCTTGATAGCAATTTACTTTAAATGAAATTATATTATGTCTGGGTCTCCTGCATTGCAGGCAGATTTTTTACCATCAGAGACATCAGGAAAGCCCATATTATGCCTTTATGTTTGCTCAAATCTTAAGAAGGGCTTTGTCATAAAACTGGAAATTAAAGAGAAATAATCTCTCTCCTGAGTGGCAGATTAGTATCATAGACAGTGATGGGTACTCAGAGACGTTCTGTTTCCTCTTAATCTCAGCCTTGCTGTCTCAAACTTTTTGTTTGCTTGTTTCAAAAATATTCTTATGTAAAGCATACTCCATAAGTATTATTACTCAGGAAAAGTAATAATTCTCTGGTGTGTCTGAAGTGATTCCTTTTCCCACCCTCACCTTAAGGAGTTATATCTAAATTTTCAGCACCACATGTGTGAAAATGAAATCCCTGACAGTCTGATACAAAAATCTCTTAAACTGTCTCTGAAAATTTAAAACATTCAATGATTATTTTTGCTTTATATTTGTAAGTAGAGATTTGCATGTTTTTGGCGAAATTCCTGTAAACATGAAGATTGGGTGCTGTGCTTAGTCGCTCAGTTGTGTCCAACTCTTTGCATCCCTGTGGACTGAAGCCTGCCAGGCTCCTCTGTACATGGGGATTCTCCAGGCAAGAATTTTGGAGTGGGTTGCCATGCCCTCCTCCAGGGGATCTTCCCAAAGCAGAGATAGAACCCAGATCTCTCACACTATAGGAAGATTTTTTACCTTCTGAGCCACCAGAGAAGTCCAAGAGGGCTGGAATGAGTAACCTATCTCTTCTCCAGGGGAATCTTCCCAACCCAGGAATCAGTCCAGGGTCTCCTGCATTGCAGGTGGATTCCTCACCAGCTGAGTTACCAGGAAAGTTCAACCATGAGGATTCAGTTCAGCTCATTCAGTTCAGTCACTCAGTCATGTCCAACTCTTTGCGACCCCATGAATCGCAGCACGCCAGGCCTCCCTGACCATCACCATTCCCGGAGTTCACTCAGACTCATGTCCATTGAGTCAGTGATGCCATCCAGCCATCTCATCCTCTGTCGTCCCCTTCTCCTCCTGCCCCCAGTACCTCCTAGCATCAGAGTCTTTTCCAATGAGACAACTCTTCACATGAGGTGGCCAAAGTACTGGAGTTTCAGCTTTAGCATGAGTCCTTCCAAAGAAATCCCAGGGCTGATCTCTTTCAGAATAGACTGGTTGGATCTCCTTGCAGTCCAAGGGACTCTCAAGAGTCTTCTCCAACACCACAGTTCAAAAACATCAATTCTTCGGCACTCAGCTTTCTTCACAGTGCAACTCTCACATCCATACATGACCACTGGAAAAACCATAGCCTTGACTAGACGGACCTTAGTCGACAAAGTAATGTCTCTGCTTTAGAATATGCTATCTAGGTTGGTCATAACTTTCCTTCCAAGGAGTAAGTGTCTTTTAATTTCATGGCTGCAGTCACTATCTGCAGTGATTTTGGAGCCCCAAAAAATAAAGTCTGACACTGTTTTCCCATCTATTTGCCATGAAGTGATGGGACCGGATGCCATGATCTTCGTTTTCTGAATGTTGAGCTTTAAGCCAACTTTTTCACTCTCCTCCCTCACTTTGAGGATTAGCCCATCTGAATTTCCAACAACAGTTGAGTTCTCAGTGTTCTTATCAATTCTCACTCATGCTTGGTCAGCCTTCGCTTACATTCTCTTGAAGGAACTGAACTGACAGGACTCTGCAGTTGATTGGTTGAATACGGCTGCTGTCCTGGTTTGTATCTTAGGTGGCTGAATGGCATCTAAGAAAAGAGGGAATACAGAGGGAGCATATGTGGTGAGCAATGATGCATCACTGTGGCCCTTGCTGAGTCTGCAATTTTTATAGGATATTCATGAGGTAGTTGTACATGTCCACTCCTGTTGATTTAGTTCAGAAATTGTCTCCTCTGGAAAATCTTCTGTAATCACCCAAGGTAAATTGGTTCCTCCTTTATGCTCCTTCAATATTGTATTTGTTTCTCTATTTCTCTATTGCTCTTCTACATTACACTCTACTTTCTGCTTATGTTTCTGCCTCCACCACTAGCTGTGAATTTCTTGAAGGCAGAGATTGTATCCTATTCATTTTTGAAATCTGTAAACCAAACATGGTGCCTGACGTAGAGTAGACACTGATTATGTTTGACAAGTGAACCAATAGAAGAATGATTCTCTTTGACTTTGAAGCTTGTTTTCATATTCTGTAGATGCAAAGGCTATTATCATAAGTATTCCAGGGTCAGTTATGAGATTCAAGGCAACTGACATAGATAATAATTACCAGAAATCTCTGTCCCATGAAACACTTTTTCCCCTAAAACACATTAGTCTCAAGTGACAAAGCCACTTTCACAGTAGCACTTATTTGCATATAGCAGTACTGCTGCTACTGCTGAGTCACTTCAGTTGTGTCTGGCTCTTTGAGACCATATAGGCTGTAGGCCAGGTTCCTCTGTCCATGGGACTCTCCAGGCAAGAATACTGGAGTGGGTTGCCATGCCCTCCTCCAGGGAATCTTCCTGACCAGGGATTGAACCCAACACTATGTGTCCTGCATTGACAAGTAGATTTTATACCACTAAGGCCACCTGGGATGCCCCATATAGCACTACAGATGGAATAAAAAAAAATCCAAATATTATCAGAAGTCATATCCGACTCATTGTGACCCCATGGACTGTAGCCTGCAAGGATCTATCCATGGGATTTTCCAGGCGAGAATACTGGAGTGGGTTGCCATTTCCTCCTCCAGGGGATCTTCCCCACCCAGGGATCAAACCTGAGTCTCCTGTGTCTCCTACATTGCAGGCAGATTCTTTACCCACTGAGCCACTGGGGAAGTGTTACCGGGGCCACATGCAGCTAGTAAAAGTCATTTATGCCATTTGCAGCTTATGTTCACAGGGAATTTTGAATTTTTTTAATCCATTTGGCTGCAGTAGTCTTTTACCTTTAGAAAATTAAGCTAAGATTGTGTCGCGAACAGGAATAATGTGGGTCAGTGCTAATCAAAAAAGCTAAAAAAAAAAAAAAAAAGAATAACAAGAGAGGGGATTATAGCCTTTTGCAAGGTGAGAGAAAGTTAAAGCCAGTAAGACAAAGATCGGGAGGCTTACCATGGCAGTTTAAAAAAAAAAAAAAGCTCAAAAAAGGATGATGGAGAAGGCAGATGCAATAAATTTAGGACTGTTTTATGTCTTGAGGGTTGATATTTCTGTCAGTCAAAGTTCCAACAGAAAACAGATGGTGCATTCGAAATGATAATTCAGTGAGGGTTTCTTTACAGTGTGTTGTTTAAAGTGTTTGTAGAGTTACCACAAGGGAAAATGTAATAGCTTGGAGATGACTATTCTCATTTCAAAGCCTGAAGAAGGGGAGGAGACAGTGGCCTGAGCCTAGAAGAAGAGAGACCTTCCTAGCCTTTCAGGGAGAGAATCAAATGAACAAATCAAATGAACAAAACCCTCCCTCCTCTTTCACTTCTAGCCTCCTAACGGTGCTTTTCATAGACCTTCTTCAACCAGGAGCGCAACGTCACGGGAACTCTGGTGATGTGAAGGATAACCTCTATTAATTTCCAGCGAGTTTGCATCTTCATAAAAAATAAAAATTTATAGTTGACTTTCTGTGGTAACACATGTACTAAACATATCTTTTTCTTGGCAGAAAGTCAACTCTCTGTACTGTGAAAAGAAATTCAGTTACCAAATCATGAACATGTAATTTCATTAAGTCTTAGCCACAGATACCACAACGTTCCAGAGTTGGGACTTGAGTGATCCTGATTTTATCAGCCCTGATGTTAATGGATAGTTCAGAGCTTTTTTATGGCATGTGCTAAATCCCGAGATAGGATGTTCACACAATCTGACTGAAGTTATAGTGAATGATCCTCAATTTAAAGCACCCTGAGAGACATGAATGTAAGCAATTCATAGTCACTGTCCTCCAGGATTCACAATTATGCAGACTTGGCAATGGCTCCTCAGTTCTACGGGATGGTAAACAGGGTTGCAGTGTAGCAGTTGGCTCCGAGAAAGACATCCTCAAGGAAATACATAAACCAGTCCTCCGTGAGCACACGTTAGGTTGGTTGATGTGGGAAAGGTTTGCTAATTTGCTGATTGCTTTGGGACATTAACCAGTTGCCAGACAGAACTCCTCTATTAAGTTTTTTCTTTCAGTTTTAACCTGAAGAGTTTTAAAAACTCTCTGCATGTCTAATCCTACCTACTCAATGCCACTATCTCAGACATATAACCACTTGCAAATGTGGGGTAATGTATTGCCTTATAGAATTGTTCTAATTTTAAATGCTTTAATGTATGTGGCATACTAAGCACGGTGCCCAAGAGGTAGTCTATTTCATTAACTTATTACTTTTACTGTTAGTGTCATTGTTAACGGCTAGTCTACTTACTATTTTATCATCTGTACTTTCATAGTTTAAATTTTTTGCCTTTACTCATAAAAGAAACCCCTCATACAAGCCCACTTAGTCTCAGTTCAGTTCAGTCGCTCAGTCGTGTCTGACTCTCTGCGACCCCATGGACTGCAGCAAGCCAGGCCTCCCTGTCCATCACCAACTCCTGGAGTTTACTCAGATCCATGTCCATTGAGTCAGTGATGCCATCCAACCTTCCATTCCTCTGTCGTCCCCTTATCCTCCTGCCTTCAATCTTTCCCAGCATCGGGGGCTTTTCCAGTGAGTCAGCTGTTTGTATCAGGTGGCCAAAGCATTGGAGTTTCAGCGTCAGCATCAGGCCTTCCAATGAATATTCAGGACTGATCTCCTTTAGGATTGACTGGTTGGATCTCCTTGCAGTCCAAGGGACTCTCAAGAGTCTTCTCCAACACCACAATTCAAAAGCATCAATTGTTCAGCGCTAGTTTTCTTTATAGTCCAACTCTCACATCCATACATGACCACTGGAAAAACCATAGCCTTGACTAGACGGACCTTTGTTGGCAAAGTGATGTCTTTGCTTTTTAATACGCTGTCTAGGTGGGTCATAACTTTCCTTTCAATGAGTAAGCGTCTTTTAATTTCATGGCCGCAGTCACCACCTGCACTTATTCTACATTCAAAAATACTTAACTCAGAAACTAAAGGCAGGTAGGCTATGAACTGGTCTGTGATGTTTATAGCTGAGGAGGCAGGGAGGTCATAGGCCTGAATCTACTACTCAGGTATCCAAAGACTCCACACTGATTATCACAAAAGCAGAGGGTTAGCCTAGGTATATAGGGAACACCTACACGACATTGAAAGAATACATAGCTAAGCCTTAAATGGAAGGGCTATCAAAGACTTCACAAGGGACTGTCTTATCTTACATGCATCTGATTTCAGGTCATAGGTATAGGAAACACAGGTTGATGGTGAGGGGTAAGTGCAGAACCCTTTAGTCACTATTTAATTAGAACTGGAAATAAGACTGAAGTAATTGAATTTCCCAGAGATTTATGTGAGGTGCTGAAACTCGCTAGTTACTGACAACCATGAGGTAAAATCAAGGCCCAGAAGCAGATTTAGAGGTTCATGGTGAAAGTATCCGCATTTCTCATTTCCCTTAAGTTTCCTTCAATCATGGCAGATGCCACTGACGGAATCCTCTTCTAGGTGTTATGAAAAGGGCAATATTTTGCTCAAGAGCACAGTCTTATAGGAGACCTGAACATTAGGGGATGCTATGCTTTACAGTCACCCTTTCTCATGAACCACCCACTGAGCCTGGACCTGTATCCATGAGTCACTAGTGACTTCGAAAACAAGCAATGTGTTGAGGTATTCTGTCATTGTTGTCTACAGTTTTCAAAAACTCAGATACTCTATAGGAAGAGCTTCTCAGAAAGAAAACTAATTGTCAAATCTCTACAGAGACGCTCCTACCCTTAGTACAGTTACTGGGTACTTGCCTGGGGCTTGAGTTCCTGAAAATAAAAACTGGAAAACTAAAAGGGATAGTTTCCATTTTGTAATTATCCATTTACTTCTTAAAACTTATTCTTATTTCAATCCAAAGACAACCAATATGGTGAAAATTCATAAGAAAATGTGACTAAATTTGTTCTAGATATACCTATGCCTAAATAAATATAACTAGTTCTTCTTGAGATAACAATGCATAATTATCTTGGACAGAATTCATCTAACACAGTGGAAGATGAAAATTTTACTATTTGGTAATCCAAATAATCTTTTCAAGTCACTCATGGAGAAAAAAAAATTATTAGCTTTTCTTTAAAATCTTTAAAAACTGCTAGTTTTCCCTATATTCATATTGTTCCAGGAATAGCTTCTGATATTGACAAGGATACTTTCTCTGCATTTGATGTACAGAAAACTTTTAAGCTTGATATACTCATATTTTCACTTAAACATATATAGCATTCCATTTGTTTCAATCTCCCCAAACAGAAAGTCTCCAATGATAAAAATAGAAATATATATTATGTAAATATATATATTATGTATCTATTGAAGCACTACCCACACTATACTTACTATCTACTTCAATTTATAAGTAAAATTTCTGCTATAGATTATGTTAACCTAGACCAGTAGTCTGCAGGTATATATTACTGAGAAGTCAAGGGAGGTTAGGGACCATTTAATAAAGATAGAGATAAATTTGTCAAGGAGCATTATTCCATCCTAAGCAGCAAAGATGCCATCACCTGTTACAGCTGCTAAAGAACTCTGTGTGTGTGCTTGTGTGTGTCTATGTGTGGTCTCTTGAACTTAGAAATTGAGAACTGAGGTTCAGAAAAGTAAAATATAGTATCTGTAGCCACAGAGCTAGATAATGGCTCTGTGCAACAACTAATTCAAGATTTCCTAAGTTTACCATTTCTTTCATCTGATTATAACAGAATAGGGAACTGAGGAGTTCTAAAACTTGAGCACCATATAATAGGGTAAAAATCCTTTAAGGTTTTTGTTTTTTCAGTTTTTGAAAAACTAGTGTTTACTGGAGTATAATTAATTTACAGCGTTGGGTTGGCTTCTGCTGTACAGCAAAGTGAATCAGTCTCCACAGTTTTTTAGATTCTTTTCCCATATGGGTCATTACAGAGTATTAAGTTGAGTTCCCTGTGCTATACAATAGGTCTTTATCAGTTATCTAGTTTATATATTGTAGTGTGTATGTGGAATGTAATATGGCTCAGATGGTAAAGTAGCCATCTGCAGTGCAGGAGACCCAGGTTCAATCCCTGGGTCAGGAAGATTCCCTGGAGAAGGAAATGGCAACCCACTGCAGCTTTCTTGCCTGGAGAATCCCCGTGGACAGAGGAGCCTGGCGTGCTTCAGTCCACAGGGTTGCAAAGAGTTGGACACGACTGTGTGACTAACACACACATACATGTGTAATCCTAATCTCCCAACTTGTCTCCCCCATTTCCCCTGGTAGCCATGAGTTTGGGCTTCCCAGGTGCTAGTGGGAAAGAACTTGCCTGCTAATGCAGGAGACATAAGAGACGCAGGTTCGATCCCTAGGTCTGGAAGATCCCCTGGAGGAGGGCATGATGATCCACTGCAGTACTCTTACCTGGAGAATCCCATGGAAGAGGAACCTGACCGTTCATAGGATCATACAGGCTTGCACACGACTGAAGCAACTTAGCATGCATGCAGGCAACCACGAAATTTTCTTCTACGTCTGTGACTCTATTTCTGTTTTGTAAGTAAGTTAATTTATACCAGGGCATCCTTGGTGGCTCAGATGGTAAAGAATCCTCCTATAATGTAGAAGACCCAGGTTCAATCCCTGGGTTGGGAAGATCCCCTGAAGAAGGGAATGGCTACCTACACTAGTATTTTTGTCTGGAGAATTCCATGGATAGAGGAGCCTGGTGGGTCTATGGAGTCAAAAAGAGTCAGATACAAATAAGTGACTCACTTTCATTTCACTTTAACATCTTTTTTAAAAATCCCACATATAGGTGACCATATGATATTTGTCTTTGTCTGACTTACTTCACTTAGTATGATAATCTCTAGATCCATCCATGTTGCTTCAAATGGCATTATTTCATTCTTTTTAGTTGCTGAGTAATATTCCACTGCATATAAGTACCATATCTTTATCAATTCATCCATTAATGGACATTTAGATTGCTTCCATGTCCTAGACATTATAAATAGTACTTCAATGAACATTAGGGTGCATGCTGCTGCTAAGTCACTTCAGTCGTGTCCAACTCTGTGCGACCCCATAGACGGCAGCCCACCAGGCTCCCCCATCCCTGGGATTCTCCAGGCAAGAACACTGGAGTGGGTTGCCGTTTCCTTCTCCTATGCATGAAAGTGAAAAGTGAAAGTGAAGTTGCTCAGTTGTTTCCGACTCTGCGACCCCATGGACTGCAGCCTACCAGGCTCCTTCGTCTATGGGATTTCCCAGGCAAGAGTACTGGAGTGGGGTGCCATTGCCTTCTCCAATTAGGGTGCATATATCAGTTCAAATTATGGTTTCCTCTGGATATATTCCCAGGAGTGAGATTACTGGATCATACAATAGTTCTATTGATATTTTAAAGAAATCTCCATGCCGTAATCCATAATGGCTGTACCAATTCACATTCCCACTAACAGTGTATAGGATTTCCCTTTCTCCACACTGTGCATAGGTAGTCTCTTCTAAATCACCTGAATGGTCTAGGATTGACAGTAAGCTGTTTATATATTTTAGAGATTAATCCCTTGTTAGTCACTTTGTTTACAAATATTATCTCCCATTACATAGGTTGCCTTTTTGTTTTGTTTAGGGGTTTCTGTGCTATGCAAAAGTTTGAAATTTAATTAGGTCCCATTTGTTTATTTTTGTTTTTATTTTCATTACTTTAGGAAGTTGATCTTGCTGAAATTTATGTCAAAGAGTGTCTGGCTATGTTTTCCTCTAGAAGTTCTGTAGTATCCAGTCTTACGTTTAGCTTTTTTTTATTTGTTTTGAGTTAATTTTGTGTATGGTGTTAGAGAATGTACTAATTTCATTCTGGTACATGTGGTTTCCCAGTTTTCCCAATGCTACTTATTTTGATCAGATAAGTATATCAGTTCAGTTCAGTTCAGTCACCCAGTTGTGTCCGACTCTTTGCAGTCCCATAGACTGCAGCACTCCAGGCTTCCCTGTCCATCACCAACTCCTGAAGCATGCTCAAAGTCATGTCCATTGAGTCAGTGATGCCCTCCAACCATCTTATCCTCTGTCGTCCCCTTCTCCTCTCACCTTCAATCTTTCCCAGCATCAGTGTCTTTTCTAGTGAGTCAGTTCTTCACATCAGGTGGCCAAAGTATTGGAGCTTCAGCTTCAGCATCCGTCCTTTCAATGAATATTCAGGACTGATCTCCTTTAGGATGGACTGATTGGATCTCCTTGGAGTCCAAGGGACTCTCAAGAGTCTTCTCCAACACCACAGTTCAAAAGTTATCAATTCTTCAGCTCAGCTTTCTTCACAGTCCAACTCTCACATCCATACATGACTACTGGAAAAGCCATAGCTTTGACTAGATGAGCATTTGTTGGCTATGTGTATGTATTTGTTGGCTATAAGATAAGTATATATTCCATTATATCTTCTTGCCTCCTTTGTCATAGATTAGGTAAACATAGATGTGTGGGTTTATCTTTGGACTTTCTATCCTGTCTCATAACCTATCTTTCTGTTTTTGTCCCAGTATCATACTACTTTGATGACTGTAGCTTTGTAGTATATTGTGAAGTTCAGGAGCCTGATTCCTCCAGCACTGCTTTTCTTTCACAGGACTGCTTTAGCTATTCATGACCTTTTGTGTTTCCATACAAATTGTAAAAATTTTTTGTTCTAATTTTTGGAAAATGCTATTGATAATTTGGTAAGGACTGCATTGAATCTATATATTACTTTGGGTAATATAGTTATTTTCTCAATATTGATTCTTCCAATCCAAGAACATAGTAAATCTCTCCATCTGTTTCTGTCATCTTTGATTTCTATCATTAGTATCTTATAGTTTTCTGAGTATGGGTCTTTTGCCTTCATGGGTAGGTTTATAGGGCTTCCCAGGTGGCTCACATGGTAAAGAATCTGCCTGCAATGCAGGAGACCTGGAATCAATTCCTGAATTGGGAAGATCCCCTGAAGAAGGAAATGGCAACCCACTCAAGTGCTCTTGCCTGGAGAATTCCATGGACAGAGGAGGCTGGCAGGCTATAGTCCTTGGGGTCGCAAAGAGTCAGACATGATTGAGAGACTAACACTTCCAATTCCAGGTAGGTTTAGTCTTGGGTATTTTATTCTGTTTAATGGGATGGTAAATGGGTTTGCTTTCTTAATTTCTCTTTCTGGTATTTTGTTGTTAATGCACAGAAATGCATCAGATTCCTTTTTATAATTTTGTATCCTATAATTTTATCAAATTCATTGATGGGCTCTAACTGTTTTCTGGTAGCATCTTTAGGATTTTCTATGTCATCTGCAAACAGTGACAGTTTTACTTCTTCATTTCCAACTTGGATTCCTTTTATTTTTTCCTTCTCTGACTTCTATGGCGGCTGCTGCTGCTGCTGTCGCTTCAGTTGTGTCCGATTCTGTGTGACCCCATAGATGGCAGCCCACCAGGCTCCCCTGTCCCTGGGATTCTCCAGGCAAGAACACTGGAGTGGGTTGCCATTTCCTTCTCCAATGCATGAAAGTGAAAAGTGAAAGGGAAGTCAAGTCGCTCAGTCGTGTCTGACTCTTATATGGCTAGGACTTCTCAAATTATGTTGAATAAAAGTGGCAAGAGAGGACATCCTGGCCTTGATCCTGATCTTGGAGAAAATTCTTTCGGTTTTTCACTGTTGACAATTATGGTTGCTGTAGGTTTGTTTTATTCTTTAGTTTGTTAATGTGGTGAATCACATTGATTTATTTATATGGGTTGAAGAATCCTTGCATTCTCTGGGATAAAGTCTACTTGGTCGTGGTGTGTGATCCTTTTAATGTGTTTATGGATTAGTCCACTAATACTTTACTCAGGACTTTTAGGTCTATGTTCATCAGTGGTGTTGCCTTGTAATTTTATTTTTGCATTATCTTTATCTGGGTTTGGAATCAGAGTGATAGTGGCCTCATAGAATGAACTTGGAAGTATTGTTTGTTCTGCAATTTTTTGGAATAGTTTGAGTACAAGAGGTATTAACTCTTCTCTAAATGTTTGATAGAATTTGCCTGTAAAGCCAACTGGTCCTGGACTTCTGGATGTTGGGTTTTTTAACCACAGTTTCAATTTCAGTACCTTTGATTTGTCTATTCATACATTTCATTTTCTCCTGGCTAAGTCTTGGAAGGTTGTACCTTCTGAGAATTTGTCTATTTCTTCAAGGTTGTGTAGTAATCTCTTATGATCCTATGTATTTTTGTGGTATTGGTTGTAACTGTTCCTCTTTCATTTCTAAGTTTATTGATTTCAGTCCTCTTCATTTCTTTTTCTTGATGAATCTTGCTAAAGGTTTGTCAATATTGTGTATCTTCTTAAAGAACAATTTTTTTAGTTTCACTGATGTTTGCTATTGATTCTTTTTTGTGTCTATTTTCATTTCTTTCTGCTTTACTCTTTATAATTTCATTTCTTCTACTAACTTCAGGTTTTGTTTATTCTTCTTTCTTCAGTTGTTTTATATGTAAGGTTAGGGTGTTCATTTGAGGCTTCTTGTTTCCTAAAATAAGATTATATTGCTATGAACTTCTCTTTAAAGACTGCTTTTGCTGTATCACATAGGTTTTGGATTATTGTGGTTCATTGTCACTTGGTTTTAGTATTTTTTGACTTCCTCTTTGATTTCATTGGTTATTTAGTAACAGATTATTTACCTTTCATGTGCTTCTGGTTTTTACAGTTTTCTTATAATTGACTTCCAATCTCTGATTTCTAATAGTGTTGTTCTAATCTCATAGTTTTCTTCATAGGAAAAGATGCTTGATACAATTTTCATTTTCTTAAATTCACCAATACGCTAGTTCCAAATAGGGAAAGGAATATGTTAAGGCTGTATATTGTCAACCTGCTTATTTAACTTCTATGCAGAGTACATCAAGAGAAATGCTGAGCTGGATGAAACACAAGCTGGAATCAAGATTGCTGGGAGAAATATCAATAACCTCAGATATGCAGATGACACCACCCTTGTGGCAGAAAGCAAAGAGCTAAAGAGCCTCTTGTTGAAAGTGAAAGATGAGAGTGAAAAAGTTTGCTTAAAACTCACCACTCAGAAAACTAAGATCATGGCATCAGGTCCCATCACTTCATGGCAAATAGATGGGGAAACAGTGACAGACTTTATTTTGGGAGGCTTCAAAATCACTGCAGTTGGTGACTGTAGCCATGAAATTAAAAATGCTTACTCCTTGGAGGAAAAGTTATGACCAACTTATATAGCATATTAAAAAGAAAAGACATACTTTGCCATTAAAGGTCTGTCTAGTCACAGCTATGGTTTTTCCAGTAGTCATGTATGGATGTAAGAGTTGGACTATAAAGAAAGCTGAGTGCCAAAGAATTGATGTTTTTGAACTGTGGTGTTGGAGAAGACTCTTGAGAGTCCTGTAGACTGCTAGGAGATCCAACCAATCCATCCTAAAGGAAATCAGTCCTGAATATTCATTGTAAGGACTGATGTTGAAGCTGAAACTCCAATACTTTGGCCACCTGATGTGAAGAACTGACCCATTAGAAAAGACCCTGCTGCTGGGAAAGATGAAGGCAGGAGGAGGAGGGGACACAGAGGATGAGAGGGTTGGATGGCATCACTGACTCGATGGACATGAGTTTGAGTAAACTCTGGGAGTTAGTGACAGACAGGGAAGCCTGTCATGCTGCAGTCTGTGCGGTTGCAAAGAGTCATACACAACTGAGTGACTGAATTGAACTGAAATTCACCAAGGCTTGATTTGTGACCCAAGGTGTGATCTGTCCTGGAGAATGCTCCATGTGTACTTGAAAAGAATGTGTATTCTGCTTTTGGATAAAATGTCCTGTAAATATCGATTAAGTCTATCTGGCCTAATATGTCATTTAAGATGTGTTTCCTTGTTAATTTTCTATCTGATGATCTACCTATTGGTGTAACTGAGTGCTAAAGTCCCCCCAATATTATTGTGTTACTGTCAATTTCCCCTTTTATGGGTGATAAAGTCTGCTTTATATATTGAGGTGCTCTTATGATTGTGTGCATATTTACAACTGGTATATCTTCTTAGATTGATCCCTTGATCAGTATGTAGTGTCCTTCTTTGTCACTTCTAGAAGTTTCTATTTTAAAGTCTATTTTGCCTGATATGAGTACTAATACTCTACCATTCTTTTGATTTCCATTTGCATAGAATATTTTTTTCCATTCTCAGTTTCTGTCTGTATGTGTCCCTAGTTGTGAAGTGGGTGTCTTGTAGACAGCATATATACAGATCTTGTTTTTGTATCCATTCAATTAGTCTGGGTCTTTTGGTTGGAACATTTAATACATTGACATTTAAGCTAATTATTGATATGTATATTCCTATTACCATTTTCTTAGTATTTTTGAGTTTGTTTTTGTGAGTCTGTTTCTTCTGTTTCTTGCCTAGAGAAATTCCTTTAGCACTTGTTGTAGAGTTGGTTTGCTGCTGCTGAATTCTCTTAGCTTTTGGTCTCCTATAAAGCTTTTGATTTCTCCATTGAATCTAAATCAGAGCCTTTCTGTGTATAGTATTCTTGGTTGTAGGTTTTTCCTTT
Source organism: Capra hircus (assembly GCF_001704415.2). Lineage (NCBI taxonomy): Eukaryota > Metazoa > Chordata > Mammalia > Artiodactyla > Bovidae > Capra > Capra hircus. The sequence goes on along the minus strand of NC_030821.1, from coordinate 9,611,851 downwards.
TCATTAGTTTAATATATCATGCCACTCCCTTCTAATTTGCAGAGTTTCTACTTAAAAATCAGCTCCTGAAACTTACATTACCATATGTAAATAGATAGCCAATGGGAATTTGTTGTATGTCTCAGGGAACTCAAACAGGGGCTCTGTAGCGACCTAGAGGGGTGGGATGGGGATGGAGATGGGAGGGAAGTTCAAGAGGGAGGGGACATATGTATACCTATGGCTGATTCATGTTGATGTTTGACAGAAAATAACAAAATTCTGTAAAGCAATTATCCTTAAAAAAAAAAACACAGCTCCTAACATTACAGGGATTCTCTTGTATGTTATTTGTTGATTTTCCCTTGCTGCTTTTAATATTTTTTCTAATTTGATTAATATGTGTCTCAGCATGTTTTTCCTTCAGTTTATCCTATATGGGTTTCTCTGTGTTTCCTGGATTTGGTTAACTATTTCCTTTCCCATGTTAGGAAAGTTTTTGACTATAATCTCTTCAAATATGCTTTTCAGACACTTTCTCTTTTCTTCTTTTCCTGGGACCCCTGTCATTCATATGTTGATGTGTTTAATGGTGGCCAAGAGTTCTCTGAGACTGTCTCACTTCCCTTCATTCTTTTTTCTTCATTCCCTTCCACAGAGGTTGTTTCAACCATTCTGTCTTCCAGCTCACTTATCCATTCTTCTGTCTGTGTCTCATCTGCTATTAAGTCCTTCCAGTGTAGTTTTCATTTTAGCTATTGTCTGGTTCATCTCTGTTTATTTGTTCTTTCATTCTTCTAGGTCTTTGTGAAAGTTTTCTTGTATTTTTTCAATCTGTACCTTCATTCTTTTCCTGAGATTTTGGATCATCTTTACTATCATTACTCTGCTTTTTTTTTTTTTTCTCCCTCACATAGATTACATATTTCCTCTTCATTTAGTTGTTCTTATAGGTTTTTATCTTGCTCCTTCATCTACGGTTTATTTCTTTGTCATCTCATTTTATCAAGCTTACTCTGCGTTCTTTCTTCCACAGACTGAAGGATCATTGTTCCTCCTGCTTCTATGTCTGCCCCCTAGTGGTGAGGCAGATCCAGGGCTTTGTGCAGGCTTCCTGTTGAGAGACTGTTTCCTCTTCTCTGGTGGATGGAGCTGGGTGTTGTCCTTTGTAGGGCAGAGCCTGCACCTTGATGCAGGCAGGGAGAGATAAAGGGTGTGTTCTGAGGTAACTGTGAGCTCATCATGACTTAAAGATAGGCTTTAAGGAGCCTATCTTCTGATCACTGGGGCTGTGTTCCTCTCCTGTTGGTTCTTTGGCCTGAGGATTTCCAGCACTGGAGTCTGTAGGTTTCTCAGTGGGGCTGGGTCTTAGTGATGAAAGTGGGACCTCCAGGAGAGCTCATGGCAATCAATAACCCCTGGGACTTCTGCTACCAGTGTCCTTGCTTCCATAGCAGATTCTCTGTTTCTCCCAGTCTTCTGTAGCTCCTACACTCAAGCCCCACTGGCCTTCAAGACTAAATGTTCTGGGGGTTCTTCTTCATGCCAGATACTCAGACTGTCTTGGAGGGCTATTTTTATGTAAGGACTTCCCTGTGTAGCCCACACGGGTTTAATATGTTTTGGTGTGAGGGCTGTTTAAAATATAGATATCATCACCTATTCAATGGACATGAGTTTGAGTAAACTCCAATAGTTGGTGATGGACAGGGAGGCCTGGCGTGCCACAGTCCACGAGATCGCAAAGAGTCAGACATGACTGAGTGACTGAACTGAACTGAAAGTGAAAATGAAAGTGAAGTCGCTCAGCCGTGTCCGACTCTTTGTGACTCCATGGACTGTAGCCCATCAGGCTCCTCTGTCCATGAAATTCTCCAGGCAAGAACACCGGAGTGGGTTGTCATTTCCTTCTTTAGGGGATCTTCCCAACCCAGGGATCAAACCCGGGTCTCCCGCCTTGTAGGCAGACTCTTTACCGTCTGAGCCACGAGGGAAGTGGCTGAACTGAATCTGCTATTAAATCAGAAGACAGTTGCTTCTTGGCAAGAAAGCTATGGCAAACCTAGACACTGTGTTGAAAAGCAGAGATATTACGCTACCGACAAAGGTCCATATAGTAAGGCTATGGTCTTCCCAGTGGTCACATACGGTTGTGAGAGATGTACCATAAAGAAGGCAGAGCACCAAAGAAATGATGCCTTTGAACTGTGGTGCTGGAAAAGACTCTTGAGAGTCCCTCAGACAGCAAGGGGATCAAACTAGTCAATCTTAAGAGAAATCAACCATGAATATTCAGCAGAAGGACTGATGCTGAAGCTGAAGCTCCAGTATTTTGGTCATCTGATGCAAACAGCTGACTCATAGGAGAAGTCCCTGATGCTGGGAAAGATTGAGGGCAGAAGAAGAAGAGGGTGTCAGAGAATGAGATAGCTGGATGGCATCACTGATGCAATGGACATGAACTTGGGCAAACTTCGGGAGGTAGTGAGAGACAGGGAGGCCTGGCGTGCTGCAGTCCATGGGGTTGCAAAGAGTTGGACACAACTGGGTGACCGAACAATAGCAATAGCTCTGTCCTCAGTGTATGCTGGCCAGTATCCCCTCAGTAAGAGTTGTGACTGATATTGTGGTGAACAGAGCCTGTGCTGCATTTGAGCAAGGCTTCTCCATTGCTCTGTGGTTGTCACTGCCTGGTCAGGGTGGGGTCTGCTCCCTAGTTGTTGGAGTCAAGGCCCCCAGCTCTGTTTCTGATCTTCAGTGTGAGGCAGGCAGACTGGAGCGCTCCCACCGGGAGAGAAGTCACTGAGCATTTCTCTTCTGGAGCTGTTCACCTGTGGATGTACTTTGTTGGATTACTTGCCACCCATTGCGCCTGCTCTCCAGATTATACTGTTGCTGGCACTGCTCTCAGCCCCATCTTAACAGTGGATATACCAGCAATTGGCCCTGGTGTCTCAGGAGATTTTTGCAACATGCCACCAGCGTAAATTCACGGAAGTCATGTTCCAGGATTGCAGTTGTCCTGGAAATGGGCTTGCTGTGGGTGCTATGGGTGCAACTCAGACTTTGGCCTGGTCCAGTCCACCCTGTGCCCCCCTCCAACCCCCGTCTCAGTGTACATGCCTCACAAAGGCTACAGCTGCTAAAGCTAGACCTATCTTGACTATGGGAGCACTTGTTGTCTGTTCAGATGTTTTAAGTTGCTGAAGTTACAAAGCCAGTCACGGGGTGTCAACTCATGGTTGGCCCAGCTGTGAAGAGTGATTTCATCTTTTTGTCCTTTGTTCCATGACCCTTGGGGCTTATTTTCAGGCCACCCACAGGGTCCTGCTCCCCAGCCTATCCCTGAGCCCATGAGTCTGCCCAAGCAAGGAGGAAGCACGGAGGTGGCAGTGGCTGAGGTCGTGATAGCACCTACCACGGAGAGGATGAGGTGCAGAAAAGTGGCAGCCGCAGCTCGGGGTGCAGGCACACCCACCCCCCGGGAGCTCCTCTTAGTGCCCAGGGAGGCAGGGGCCAACGCGTGGGCAGAGAGGCTGCAGCGGCCCCTCCCCTTTGATGTCACTCAACAATGGTGCTTTGTTTCTGCGGCTGCCCAGGTTTCCCCACAGGCGTCCTTACTTGCAGATTCCCTCATTCCCGTCCTCTCAGGCTGTCTCCTTGCAGCCAACCGCAGTCTTTCCCCTGGGTTTGCTCTCCAAATCCCTTATTCCAGCACCTAGCCCCCTGTCTGCACTGGCAAAAGTCTGTCTTCGTCTAGGGCGTGCAGGGCTGTGCCTCAGGCCGTCTTTGTCGGTCTCACGTTGTCCTGCCTGCCACAGACTGGTTGTTGGAGCACTAGCACCAAGTCGCTAAGTCGGTCTGACTCTTGCGATCCCATGAATTCTAGCCCGCCAGGCTCCTCTGTCCATGGGATTCTCCAGGCAAGAATGCTGGAGCAGGGTTGCATTTCCTTCTCCAGGGGAACTTGCTGACCCAGAATTGAACCCAGGTCTCCTGCACTGCAGGCAGATTCTTTACCAGCTGAGCTATGCAGGTTGTTGTGCTTCCCTCTAAATAGCCCCTGAAGCTTCCTGTCCGTCCCACTTTATCTTGCTGCTGGTGAGAGGGCTTCCCCAAGTACAGGAACCTCTCCTCTCCTTCAGCTCCCCCAACCGGGGGGGGGGGGGGGGGACACAGATTCTGTCCCATTTCCTTTCTTCTTTCTTTTCCCTTCTTTTGTGAGTCCTATCTGTGTATGCAGGGATTTTTCCCGTCCTTCCAAGTGCCCAAGGTCCTAGGCTAATGTTCAGCTGGTGCTCTGTGAGAACTGTTCCATTCGTAGATGTATTTTTGATGCGTTTATGGGGAGAGATGAACGCCACATCCTCCTGTGCCTCTGCCCTCTTGACTCCTCTCCGAAGGTTTTGGAAATCAGAACCAGAGGAAAGTTTTCAGAATTTGGGAATTGTGAATAAATTCTTTGGTGATGATTGAGGACATAGGGCTTCAGTTCTTAAAACTGAGAATTTAAGAAAATTAATTGCAATTGTTCAGCAGATAATTTTTTTTCATTTTTTTATTTAAACCTTTATTTTTTGAGAAGTTTAGTTTTTTGACAGCAAAATTGAGAGGCATATGTAGATATTTTCCCTAAACTCCCTGCTCCCATATACACATAGCTTGATAATGCTTATTCTTGAGTGAAATGGTCTCTGTGGTTAGATTGTAATTTCTTGAAAGAAATTACTTTATACCTCTTGCATCTTTCTAAGCACCCTGGTAAGTTCTGTACACATTATAGGGAGTCAACAAATATTTGATCGATGACTCAGGAAAAACTGAAAAGTAAAGAACTGATGTTAATATGCTTTGCCCAGTGAATAATTCTCAGCCTTGTATAATCCCTTTGGGATGCCTTTCGATCTGAAGCCAAACAGCATCACCATATTCTCTGTGTGTGTATGTTTGTGTGTATTAAGATAGCACTTGCTGAGAGATTATAATGTGTCAAGCACTTGGTTAAGCATTGGTTATGGATTATTTTATTTAATTATTATCAGAAGCTTATGAAGTAAATTCTAAAACAAAAGCAAAACCAATCGGAATGTGCACTGGGAAAGAAAAAGATACCAATTTAGCCAACGTGATCATAGTCTGATAGTAATAGGAAATCTAAGAGAAATTCTCCACTGATAAGATTAAAACCAATTGTCCAGTTTACAATGATCTAAAGGGTGATAAATAATTGGGACTCTTTTAACCTTTTCTTAAACATAAAGCCAATGAGGCTATGGATTTTATTTAAAAGTTTAAAAACTAACCACATATATGAGTTTGTGCAAATTTGAAAATGATGGTCACTAAAAGAAACGTGAGGTATAATTTCTTAAGATCCTGGAAAGAGTTGAGTGCACTGAGAAGAAATTTGTGGCTGATGATTGACACTGTTAAAAATGTTATCTTAAGTATTTCAGCAAGTTTAACAAAAATGAAAGCCATTTAGATACCAAAGTAAGCTGCTGCTGCTGCTGCTAAGTTGCTTCAGTCGTGTCCGACTCTGTGTGACCCCATAGACAGCAGCCCACCAGGGTCTGCTGTCCCTGGGATTCTCCAGGCAAGAACACTGGAGTGGGTTGCCATTTCCTTCTCCAATGCATGAAAGTGAAAAATGAAAGTGAAGTCACTGAGTCGTGTCCAACTCTCAGCAACCCCATGGACTGTAGCCTACCAGGCTCCTCTGTCCATGGGATTTTCCAGGCAAGAGTACTGGAGTGGGGTGCCATTGGCTTCTCCGCCAAAGTAAGCTAGTTGGTCTTAAAAAATACAAGTACCATAAATAGCAGAGAAATTCAATCACAGTGTAAGTATTTACGCCCAAACACATTCCGCGGAAGATGTTTATTTGGTAAATGTGCATTTCACTAAATTATTTTTCATATTATTGCACCAAGCAAAATATATTAATCTTCTTTTAATGACATCAGAACAGGACCTAACTATCTGTCTTACAGTATTTCCTATCACTCATTTTTGTAATGAAGGAAAAACACCGTAATATCCTATAGGATAATATTTAAGATGTGGAAAGGAGCACCTTTGTGTTCTGCGCAGGATGGCAGTCTGATGTAGGTGTAGAGTGGGGTCCTGTGGATGGTCTTTTCATTATGTTTTGTTTTGATAAGCACTACCAAAAAGGTTTTTATCCAAATCTGAAAGAAAGACTCATTCTTTCAGAAAATGATTCCAACTTTCCTTTTATTTTCCCTGAAATTCATTCACTGCTGTGCTGACTAGAGCCCTAGGGACTCAGAAAGCTTAGTGCTAAACAGCGTTTGTTCAAACAATGTTACACGGCAAGCTGGCATCTGTTCTAAGAGCCTGTAACAGGAGCCAGGAATCAGAGGCAGGCTGGTCTCCCAGCTATGTCAACAGTCCAGCGAGGTCCTGAAAGAAGAACCTATCTGGGGTCAGAGATGATGCTTGATCCCTTGAAGCTTCTGGGTAATAGTTTTATTAAAGTATAAAGGGATAGAGGAGCCTCCTGACATAGACTGTAGAACAGGGCAGAAAGACTGCTTCTGCTGCTAGCTTGTAGCAAGGAGTTATATATTTGTTAAAGACTCACTTCAAAACTGAAAGAGTCGCATCAGGCCCCTCTCCCACAACATGTGTTTTGAGATAGCATTGGCACAGGTGAGTCATCCATAAAACAATGGACATGAATCTTAAAGAAAGGCAGATTTCTAAGCAAATGCATAGCGTCATAAACACAGCTTAAGAGAACATTTCCGTGAGTAAGACATACTGGTTTGTTGAGTCATTATCCATTCAAGGTTTGAGTCTTAGGCAGAACCAACTTGAAGAAAAGCAGATTCCAAGGCAAATATGTAGTTCATTAACATAGCTTAAGAAAAACATTTCCATAAAAAATGCACTGGTTAGCTCAAGGTTTGAGAAAAGTTACATTCAGGCAGTCAGGTGTCCTCATGAGAGCACAGAATTTAAAAGAATCCTCTTTTCAATTTTGTGTAAAAAAGGAAAAAAAAAGTCTGCCTCTTGCAGCTTATTTCCTCCACTTGGGGACCCCTAGCCTTCCTTCCTATTACCCTCTCAGTAGCACACAGTAGGCCATCAGCAAATGTAAGTTGCTTGAGTATTTGCCACCTGAACTAAGAAAAATATTGGGGAAATGTGAAGGCTAATTCAACAAGTTCACTTTTGAAATACCATCTCCTATAGTCTGTGTGTGTGTGTGTGTGTGTGTGTTTGTGTGAGTGAGTCACTCAGTTGTGTCTGACTCTTTGCGACTCTGTGGACTGAAGCCTGCCAGGCTCCTCTGTCCATGGGATTCGCCAGGCAAGAATCCTGAAGTGGGTTGCCATGCCCTTCTCCGGGGGATCTTCCCAACCCAGGAAACGAACCTGACCCTCCCACATTGCAGGCAGATTCTTTACCATTTGAGCTATCCAGGATTACCATTTTATAGTTCACTTAGCAGAAACCAAAACTGCTATTTAAATAATAATAAATTGTGTTCATTTCTTTATATAGTTTTTCAAACATAGGAATGCACCCAACAGCAGCAATATTCATGTGGATTTTATTAACTTAATGCCATGATTTTCTTTTAACTTTAACCTCCACAACCAGTAATTAAGTACTTGATGCTTTTCTCTCTCTAGGCACTTGGATTTCCTTCACTTCTATAATGCCCCAGTGAACTCTGTAATGATTCATCGCCAATAAGGTCCATGCAGCAACTTCTTTAATTGCCTCATATCTTCCTCTCTCCCCCAAAATGGAATTCATACATGCAGGTGTGGAAACATAATTAAAGGCATAATGTTTTCCATCTCTTCTTGACAACTGCTTTACTTCATTCAAATTTCTGCTTATAACACCTTAGTCTCAATGGAGTAACCCACAGGAGAACTTCACAGATGCTAAACACACACACACTATAAATTAATCTTTGCCAGTTGAAGGAACTAATGAAAAAGAAAAGAACTCACATAATGCAATGTAATGATTTAGATAGCTAGTGACATAGCTTTACATTTAAATTTACTGGGTTTGATCCCAGGGTCGGGAAGATCCCCTGGAGGAGAGCAAGGCAACCCACTCCAATATGCTTGCCTAGAGAATCCCCATGGACAGAGGAATCTGGTGGTCTCCAGTCCATGGGGTCACAGAGAGTCAGACACAACTGAGCTACTGAACAACACCGCAATGTGCAAGTTTAGGCACCAAATGCTAAAGAATGAAAAACTGGTTCTTCTGATACAGTCAAATGGTTAATACGTAGCTGTGCTTTTTGGGAAAATGGACATATGTTAAATAAATAGGACTGCAATGTATCTGAGAAGGCATACATTGTGAACTTTATCCATAGTGGTTGAAATAATACTATTTGAATATGAAAACAAATGTTCTATATTTCCATATTTTCCATAGGATACCATATTTATATAACATCTGTAAAACACTCTCATGTACTCTATTTTCTTTAGGATTTACCACAGTCCTGTAAAGTAAGACTATCATAATCCATGTCTGAGGTTTAGAGATGACTGTGCTGTGCTTAGTTACTCAGCCATGTCCGACTCTTTGCGACCCTGTGGCCGGTACCTGCCAGGCTCCTCAGTCCATGGGGATTCTCCAGGCAAGAAAACTGGAATGGCTTGCCATGCCCTCTTCCAGGGGATCTTCCCAACCCAGGGATCGAACCCAGGTCTCCTGCATTGCAGGCAGATGCTTTACCATCTGAGCCACCAGGGAAGACCACTAAGAAGGCTAATCTAATATTATTCCCTTATTGCGCCATGAAATCAGAAATTAAATCCTTTATTTATTCATTCATCCTGTTAATACTTTTCCAGGTGTTAGAATCCATGTTTTCTAAAGAGTGTTTAAAAAATTTTACTTAGAAATATTGACATACATCACCATACAGGTTTAAGGTATACAGCATGCTGGTTTGATTTATATCTGTTGTGAAATGTGATAAACATTAGGTTCAGCTAACATTTAGCATCTCATATAGCTACAATAAAAGGGAAAGAAAGAAGAAAAAGAAAAATTTCTCCTTGATCTCAGAATTCTTAGAATTTATTCTCATAACAGCTTCCTTGTATGTCATACAGTATATAGTCATCATGTTGTACATTAAGTTCCTAGTGCTTATTTATCTCATAACAGGTGGTTTTTACCTTTTGATTATATTCTTTCAATTCCCCCTCACCCGACTCTGTCTCTGATAATCACAAGTCTTATCTCTTTTTCTATGAGTTACCTTTTTTGGTTTATGTGATTTTTTTTCATATTCTGCATACAAATGAGATAGTAAGTATCTGTCTTTCTCTGTCTGATGTATTTCACTTGGTGAAATGCTGTCAAGGTCCATCCCACGTCTTCTGATACTAAAAGATGAATTTTCCTACCCTGTATAGGATTTCCCAGGTGGCACCAGTGATAAAGAGCCCCGCTGCCAAAGCAGGAGAGGTAAGACCCATGGGATTGATCCCTGGGTCGGGAAGATCCTCTGGAGGAGGGCATGGCAACCCACTCCAGTGTTCTTGCCTGGAGAATCCCATGGACAGAGGAGCCTGAAGGGCTACAGTCCATGGGGTCGCAAGGAGTTAGACAGGACTGAAGCGACTTAGCACATAGCACACTACATCTCAATTCACTTTTGCTATCAAAATATCAATAAAGAGCTGTGACCTAAGAGACAGCTCTTTATTGGCATTTTGATAGCAAAAGTGAACTGGTGATTCTCTACCTACCTTTCAATACAGCTTGATATCAAATGAAGTTATAGAGGCATGACTGTAAAAAGTTCATGCGGTTCAATAAATTGCATTATATCTGTCACATTTGAGTGAGAAAACACAGCAGTGGAAGGAAATATGATAGAGCGAAATTGTATCAATGTAAATTTGCTCATATTTTCATAAAGAAAAGGCTGTGCTCTCATTAGGGTACTGGCACTTCCTGTGTTCAACATGTAACACAAAACCTAACAGTCAGGGAATACCATCAAAGTTATTTGTAAGCGTTTCATCTCATGGATACTAAACTAAAAAAGCTAAAGATGGGCCTAGACAATTGCGCAATTTTTTGCCTTTTGATGATGAGATAACTGCCATGATACCACAAAGCTGCCTGGGCATGTCTGAAAAACACTCTTTCAATCTGTACTTTTCCCAAGGAGTATAGGTTCATTTATTATTTTCTGAGGACTTACAAAAACGCTTAAAAGCTCACAACTCCACATTCCTTTGCATGCTTTTATTCATTCATTTCTGTATTTATTACGCCAGTTGCACTGTAATAGAATCAGGGACTTCCAGCAACGCAAGAGGAATTGGATAGGTACATACATGAGGAAATTACTGGGCCATTTGTCTTGCATTTGACCAGACATTGTGACTTTTGTTTTGAGCTTTGTAACTCATTTATTCTGGGACCATGATTAGCAACATAAATTACACTTTTACAGATATAGTTTGGAAGAATGATTTTCTTTGACACACTTTTATTGTAGGTTTAAAATATGTTGATAAATTAAGCTATTTTCATTTATGATACTTCAAGATCAATAAAAATGTTCACTGGGGGAAGTTCCCTGGCAGTTCAGTGGTCAGGACTCCATACTTTCACTGCCACGGCCCTGGGCTCAATCCATGGCCAGAGAAATAAGATCCTGCAACCCTTGCAGCAAAAAATTAAAAATTAAAAAAGATTCATTGTACACAGTTAAGTAATTCAACAGCTTAGGCTTTAGAAGAACTGGTTCCTAATTCAGGCTTTTATATTTTCTTAATATTTCTGTGCTTTGATTCACTCCTCTGAAAACTGACTGTAATCACATCCTGTTTATTTTCTGGACATCTTGAAACTTTGTTGAAGTCACTATTTAAACGTAAAATGACAGTGGTTTTCTTGCTATTATTATGACTTAAAAGGATTATTAAATGTTTTTTTTATTAACTTTATACTTTCTCTAAAAATTGATGGTTTGGTCTGTTTAGCGTTCAACTTTTTGGGTTGTCTTTTACGTAACGTAGAATTTCCTGAAGTATATGGTATTAATAAGTCACTGATGGACTTAAACAATGTTACTGGTAACTGAGCAACATGCTAATATTTTCCCTTTCAGTTTTGTTTTTCTTTTGTTACAAAATAGTTAATATCAATTTATGTATCAAAAAAGAAAAAGAATAATTTTCTGTTATTGATTTCTGGTTTGAGTCTACTGTGGTCAGAAAACATACTTTCTGTGACTTGTGTCATTGGTTTTATGGCCCAGAATATGATCTTAGTAACTATTCTGTTTGTAATTAAAAGAAATATGTATACTGTTATTATTGGGTGTTGTGTTTTACAGATGTCAGATGTTAATTGACAGTGTTGTTTATATTTTTAAATCTCTGTCTTTGTTTGCTAGAGCTTCAGTAACATTGTACCACAAACTACCTTTTTTAGTCTTTTTTTTTATTATGATAAAAATACTTGAGATTTACATTCAACTAAATTTGAAGTGCACATTACACAGTATCATAGGCATAAAATTGTAGTTTTTAGTGTACAAGTCTTTCACATTCTAGGTTAAGTTTCTTACCAAGAATTTGATTCTTTTTGATGTTATTGCAAATGGGATTGCCTTTTTAATTTCCTTTTTGTATAGTTTATTGTTAGTGTACAGAAATGCAACTGATTTTTATATGATTATTTTGTGTCCTGTAACTTTATTGAATTTTTAAACGAACTCTTTAATAATTTGTTTGTGGAATCTTTAGGATTTTCTACACTTAAGAATGTCATCTGGAAACAGACAATTTTATTTCTTTCTTTACGATTTGTCTGACTTGTTTTGTTTTACTTTAGAGTCAGACATGACTGAGCGACTTCACTTTCACTTTTCACTTTCATGCATTGGAGAAGGAAATGGCAACCCACTCTAGTGTTCTTGCCTGGAGAATCCCAGGGACGGGGGAGCCTGGTGGGTTGCCCTCCGTGGGGTCACACAGAGTCAGACATGACTGAAGTGACTCAGCAGCAGCAGCAGCAGTATAGTTGGAATATATATGGCATATGTATATGGTAATAAAGCTCCAATTTATAACTGAATAGAAATGATGAGAGTAGACATCGTTGCCTTGTTCTTGATTTTATGGGAAAAGTTTTCAGTTTTTCACCATTGAGTAGGATCTTAGCTGCGGGCTTTACATATCATCTAATCACCTCCCGAAGGTCCACCTCCTAATACTTGATCTCACAGTGTAACATTTCAGCATATGAATCCGAGGGGGACACAGACTTTCTTTTGTCATATCTTCCACTTGGAGAGTGCATTGAAAGGCTGAGGATGAGCATTACTCCTGCCTCCTTCTTGCAGGAAAAAACTCTCAGTTTTGTGCTCTCCCCAAAACTTGCAGAGCCTTGCTGGCCACAGAAAGATCCCTAGCTGTCCTCGTTGTCTAGACCACACCAGTTCTAAGTACCCTGTGTGAGTTGAGGCAGAATGCAACCCTATTGGAAAGCACAGTGAAGGTCTGCAGAGCCGACTCCATGCTCTATTACTCCCCAGAAAGGGGCAGCAATCTCTCAGAGCTGAGCTGGCCAGCTTGGGGGAAGGAATGATGTGGGTAAAGTAAAATTGCTCTTGTATTTTCTGTTGGCTAATCTCATATTGGTGCTCATCTGATATTCTGCAACTTCCTAAGTGGATTCTGAGCTTTTCCTAAAGGGATTGCATCGCTCATATCATTGTTAAATCTGTGTTTCTGTGGGTGAATGAGGGCTTCCTATCCTATCATCTTGTTGACCGCACTCCCCTTCCCACTCCCCACAACTTCGGTCCTCTTCCTAAGCTATGTATAAAGGAACAGACTCAATCAGGGCAACTGTCAATCTAGCATATACAAGCTCCAATTAACCACAAAACCAAGAAGATGTTTTAAAATAGCCTTGAAGAGTTTCATGTTTATTCTCTGAGCAGGTTTTTCAAATTAGAAATTAACATTTGAGAGAAAACAAACAGAGGGTTGTGGCAAACCAGGGCTAAAAAATCTCACATTAGCACATGGTCATGTGGATTCTTTTTTCAGGAAAAACATTTGAGATTCCACAGATTGTCAGTGGAAAAACAAAAACAGAATTCCCGTTCATTTCCAAGTAAGGCAAAGTCTGCACAAAACTTCTGTGTTTCTGCCCTGCTCTCTCAAAAGCAAAAACCGTTTCCCTGGTAAGGCACGCCTAGTGCGCAGAAGAGAAGATATGGAAATATCACAGAAATATTTGATTTTAGCCTCAACACTATCATTACCAGCCCTGGTATCTGGAGCCTCAGTTTCTTCGTCTATAAAGTGTGATGACGGTAATACCTTCTCTACTGCTTTCACAGAATTTTTGTGAAGATTACGTGAGATAATATATGAAAAACTGTAAGATACAAAATATACAAGGAACGTTTATTATTTTAACTTTATTATTTTTGTTCAATTGCTTTTGTCTTGTAAACATCACTTAAAAAAATCATAAGCTCAGACAGAATCTGCCTGCAGTGTGGGAGACCTGGGTTCAATCTCTGGGTTGGGAAGATCCCCTGGAGAAGGAAATGGCAACCCACTCCAGTATTCTTGCCTGGAAAATCCCATGGACAGAGGAGCCTGGCAGGATACAGTCCATGGGGTCTCAAAGATTACGACACAACTGAGTGACTAACACACACAGTATTGAATATGGACAATATTTAGAGGTGTGTTGCTCTGAGGGAAAAATTACTGACTTATCATGTTTGCTTGTATCTCTGGGATAAATACTTCCATTATAGCCAGTCAATTCACAAAATTCCTGAATATTTAACAGCTGGCTCTTGGGAGCTGGTGGTGAATGGCTCCTGCATAGCACTGGAATATTAAAAAATATTTAACCAGAATAGAGAGAGTTTCGAGATAAAAAAGCTCAACCACTTACTTACTGTTCTTTGCAGTGGTTCTAGCTTTTTGCTCTCTCCCCTAAACTTTTTTATTTTTTTATTTTTATTTTTTTTTTTTTTATTTTTTTTTCTTTTTTTTTTAATTTTTTTATTTTTTTTTTAAATTTTAAAATCTTTAATTCTTAGCTCTCCCTTATCTGCTAAATCAACTATGACTGCCTCCGGCTGTTATGAAATTTAAAAACTGGCTGAGTATTTGTTTTGTGACAGATACGCAAATTCTATAATATGAATATCAAATGCTGTGACAGTTACACTAAGAATATGAAAATTCATTTCATAAACCACACTAGAAATTAAATAATAAAACAACTTTGTAAAACCTGGTGAAAATATATACTGGAAAAGAAAGAAAATTCACAGATCATACGCTTTCACTCTCCAACAGGTTAGATGTAGTGGCATGCGAATATAATAAGATTTGTCATCAGAAGTTCTGTGTTCAAATCTCTCACAGTCACTTTTCAGTATTTGCTAGTGGGCAATTCTCCTCCGAGCTCCCAGGCGCAGGTGTGTCGACTACTCACAGAAGACAATAACATACATCCTCTTGCAACATGAGTTAGTTTTGAGGCTCACATGAAGCTCAGAAGAAACAAAAGCAAGTTTTCATCCCGAGAGGACCTCAAGAATCAGACACACCTGGTTTAGCAAGAGTCTCCAAGATGAACCTTTATTATTTACTCAGGAAGGAAACCTTGAACCTTTTCCAAAAGTTAATAACAAATGTATCTTTGATTTTTATAAACTTGATATCTGTTGATATATAATGATCATTTAAGATATATTAATAATAACAAGTAAGGAACTTCTTTTTGAGCAATGAAAATAATAGGCAGATTTATTTTAAAAAGGTATTTTTATTGAAATTAGCTGACCTACAATATTACGTTGATTTTAGGTGTACCACATAGTAGTTTGACATGTTTTGTTTTTAGATGCTGCATATAAGGGTGAGTATACAGAATTTATCTTTTTCTGATTTATTTCACTTAATGTATTAATAATTGATTATTATTTAACATATTAATAATATTAACTTTAATAATAACATATTAATAACAATCAGATCCAACCATATTGTCACAAAAGGCAAGGTAATTTTTGAATTACCATTGCCATTTTTGAATATGACAGGGTAAAATTATATTTATGTGTATATATATATATATATATATCACATTTTCTCTATCAATGGGCATCTAGATTGCCCCTTAGCTATTATAAATAATGCTTTAATCAACAAACAAGCACATATATCTTTTCAAATTGGTATTTCATATTCTTTACTTAAATATCCAAGATTGAAATTGCTGGATTGTATTTCAATTTTTAATTTTTTGAGGAACCTACAAATTGTTTTTCATAGTGTGATGCTCCAATTTATGTTCTCTATATCCTCTTCAATACTCGCTATTTATTGTCTTTTTGATAATAACCGTTCTGACAGGTGTACAGTTAATATCTCATGGTGATTTTGATTTTCATTTACTTAACTAGTGATTTGGGGCCGTTTATCATATGTCTGCTGGCCTTCTGTATGTCTTCATTAGAAATTAGAAAGATGTCGATTCAGGTCCTCTCCTTATCTTGTTATTGTTCAGTCGCTAAATCATGTCTGACTCTGACGAATGGACGAATTTAAATGAAATGGATGACCATTATATCTACTACTGTGGGCAAGTGTCTGAGAGAAGAAATGGAGTAACCCTCATAATCAGTAAAAGTCTGAAATGCAATACTTGGGTGCAGTCTCAAAAACAACAGAATGATCTCGCTTCATTTCTAAGGCAAATCATTCAACATTATAATAATCCAAGATTATGCCCCAGCCACTGATGCTGAAGAAGGTGAAGTTGACCAGTTCTATGAAGACCTACGAGACCCTCTAAAGTGACACAAAAATATGTCCTTTTCATCATAGGGGATTGGAATGCGAAAGAGGAAGTCAAGAGATACCTGAAGTAGCAGGCAAGTTTGGCCTTGGATAAAAAAAGAAGCAAAAAGCAAGGGAGAAAAGGAAAGATATACCCAACTGAGTGCAGAGTTCCAGAGAAAGCAAGGAGAGATAAGAAGGCCTTCTGCAATGAACAATGCAGAGAAACAGAGGAAAACAATAGAATGGGAAAGCCTAGAGATGTCTTCAAGAAAATTAGAGATATCCAAGGAATATTTCATGCAAAAATGGGCGTGATAAAGGACAGAAATGGTAAGGACCTAGCAGAGGCAGAAGAGATTAAGAAGAGGTGGCAAGAGTACGCAGAAGAACTGTACAAAAGTGTCTTAATGATCTGGATAACCACAATGGTGTGGTCACTCACGTAGAGCCAGACATTCGGCAGTGTGAAGTCAAATGAGCCTTAGGAAGCGTTACTATAAACAAACCTAGAGGAGGTAACAGAATTCCAGCTGAACTATTTAAAATCCTAAAAGATGATACTGTTTAAGTGTTGCGCTCAATATGTAAGCAAATTTGGAAAACCCAGCAGTGGCCACAGGACTGGAAATGGTCAGTTTTCATCCCAATTCCAAAGGTCAATGCTGAAGAATGTTCAAACTATTGGACATTTGCGGTCACTTCTCATGCTAGTAAGGTTATGCTCAAAATCTTTCAAGCTAGGCTTCAGCAGTACTTGAATTGAAAACTTTCAGATGTACAAGCTGGGTTTAGTAAGGGGAGAGGAACCAGAGGTCAAATTGTCAACATTCGTTGGGTCATGGAGAAAGCAAAGGAATTCCAGAAAAATATATACTTCTGTTTCATTGACTACATAAAAGCTCTGTAGATCTCAGCAAATTGTGGAAAATTCTTAAAGAGATGGGAATACCAGACCAACTTACCTTTCTCTTGAGAAATGTGTATGTGGGTCAAGAAGCAACAGTCAGAACTTTACACGGAACAACTGACTGGTTCAATTCAAAAAGGAGTACAACAAGGTTGTATACTGTCAACCAGTTTACTTAACTTATATGCAAACTACATCATGTGGAATGATGGGCTGGCAAAAGCATAAGCTGGAATCAAAGTTGCCAGGAGAAATATCAATAACCTCAGATATGCAAATGACACCACCCTTATGGCAGAAAGCATAGAGGAACTAAACAGCCTCTTGATGGTGAAAGAGGAGAGTGAAAGAGCTGGCTTAAAATTCAGCATTCAGAAACAAAGATCGTGGCATCTTGTCTCAACACTTCATGGCAAATAGATGGGGAAACAATGGAAACAGTGACAGACTTCATTTTCTTGGGCTCCAGAATCACTACAGATGGTGAGTGCAGCCATGAAATTAAAAGATGCTTGCTCCTTGGAAGAAAAGCTATGACCAACCTAGACAGCATATTAAAAAGCAGAGCCATTACTTTGCCAACAAATGTCCATTTAGTCAAAGCTATGGCTTTTCCAGTAGTCATGTATGGATGTGAGAGTTGGACGATAAAAAAGGCTGAGCCCCAAAGAATAGATGCCTTCGAACTGTGCTGTTGAGAAGATTCTTGAGAGTCTCTTGGACTGCAAGGAGATCAAACCAGTCAACCCTAAGGGAAATCAATGCTGAATATTCATTGGAAGGACTTATGCTGAAACTGAAACTCCAATACTTTAGCCACCTGATGTGAAGAACCGACTCACTGGAAAAGACCCTGATGCTGGAAAAGATTGAAGGCAGGAGGAGAAAGGTACTACAAAGGATGAGATGGTCAGATGGCATCACCAACTCAATGGGCATGAGTTTGAGCAAACTCCAGGAGATGGTGAAGGATAGGGAAGCCTGGCGTGCTGCAGTCCGTGGGGTCACAATGAGTTGGACAAGACTGAGAAACTGAACAACAACAGAACAACATGTGATCTGAAATATATCTGTGAGTCTTTACTGACACTTCCAAACTACTTGTTCTGGGCTTTATAGCAGATGGTATTATAAGCAAATATCATTTTATACTATTAGCAGGTCTTTAGCTCCAAAGCCCTGTTTCTTTCCCCTAGTAATTTGCCTTTGTTGATCTCTGCACTTCATTCTGCAAACTCCTAAATCTTGCTGATCACTATCTTCTTCTTCTATAAAATAGAATAATTATTTACCCCTTTACCATAATATAAGTTGTCAAAAAGAGACCCTGTCTCTCTTAAGGGCTCAAGGTGAGCCAACCTACACTCCTCCTCCATATGTTTCCTCCTCTGGACCCCAGTATGGATACATTTAGACTATGAGTGTTTCAATACAAGTAGGTTCCTCCAAGACTTGTTCCATCCAATTAGCTACAAAGAGGTGGAGAAAAAAAGAAAGTCACACAAGCAGTACAATCGAAAAACAGAAAATGGTTTCTCCTCTAAGACCTACGTAAAGGTACTCTACTTGGCTTCTCAAGAATGATAGTGTGTTCTTTCAGCTGGTTAACTTTAGGTCTAATTTTACCAAAAACTGTTAAATGGGATAAAAGAAAGAGAAGAACAAAGGCAGAGGTCACAAGAAAAGATTTCTTTATAGTCCTACATATAATCCCTTAGTCCTCCCACTGAAAATTCTATTCCCCATATTAGCACCCCATTTTGAAATATTGAGGATTCTATTTTTTCATATATCTTTCTCTTAAGGTGTGGAGTGATGAGGGTAGGGAAAAATAGGGGAAGGGTCTTAAATTTTCCCCATAACTAGTGACCAGCAATCAGGATTCATTCCCAGTTTATTTGAAATTAAGGTAAAAAGATATGCAAACTTGTCATAATCTCATTTTCTGACATAGCAATATGGAATAAATATCTGTAGCATTTTTATGTTAGTATCATTGCACTTATTTAAATTTAAATTTACGCTAAGAGAAATTGCCTAAGAAACCAAAAGTAAAAGCACAGTTTTTAGACTTTTGAGTAATTATTAATATAATCCATAATTTTCAAGAGCATGCAAATGAGGTCATATAAACTTCATAATTCAAAGAAAATAGACATGTTGTAGGGGATGAACTGGAGAAGGCAATGGCACGCCACTCCAGCACTCTTACCTGGAGAATCCCATGGATGGAGGAGCCTGGTAGGCTGCAGTCCATGAGGTTGCTAAGAGTTGGACACGACTGAGCAACTTCACTTTCACTTTTCACTTTCATGCATTGGAGAAGGAAATGGCAACCCACTCCAGTGTTCTTGCCTGGAGAATCCCAGGGACGGGGGAGCCTCATGGGCTGCCGTCTATGGGGTCACACAGAGTCGGACACGACTGAAGCAACTTAGCAGCAGCAGCAGCAGCAGCAGCAGCAGGGGATGAACATTTAGATGTTAATATTACATAGTGCATAAGACTAATGAGAGAAAAAAAAGACTAATAAGAGGAATTTTTTCAAGGAAAAAAGATCAAGCAATCAACTGAAAGATTTCTATATTTTATAATACAGAAATATATACTATATACAGAAATGTATACTATATACTATAAATGACTCCTTCACTGCAATAAAAATGTATATTTGACAAGGAGTTGAAAAAATAGTTGTATACACAGAGATATGTAGTTGTTCAGTCACTAAGTTGCATCCAAGACTTCACAACCCTATGGACTACAACATGCCAGGCTTCCCCATCCTTCACTATCTCCAAGAATTTATTCAAGCTCATGTCCATTGAGCTGATGATGCCATCCAACCACCTTATCCTGTTTCCCCCTTCTCCTTTTGCCTTCAGTCTTTTTCCACCATGAGGGTCTATTCCAGTGAGTCAGCTCTTCACATCGGGTCGTCAAAGTATTGGAACTTCAAGTTCAACATCAGTCCATGCAATGAATATTCAGGGTTAATATCATTTAGGATTGACTGGTTTGATCTCCTTGCAGTTCAAGGGATTCTCAAGAGTTTTCTTGAGCACCACAATTTGAAAGCATCAATTCTTTGGCACTCAGCCTTCTTTATGGTCCACCTCTTACATCCATACATGACAACTGGAAAAAACATCCCTTTAACTATATGCAGAATGATGTCTCTGCTTTTTAATATGCTCTCTAGGTTTGTCATAGCTTTTCTTCCAAGAAGCAAGCTGTAGTCACTGTCTGCAGTGATTTTGGAGCCCAAGAAAATAACATTTGTCACTGCTTTCACTTTTCCCCATTTATTTGCCCTGATGTGATGGAATTGGATGCCATGATCTTCAATTTTTGAATACTGAGTTTCACGCCAGCTTTTTCACTCTCCTTTTTCACCCTCATTAAGAGGCTCTTTAATTCCTCTTTGCTTTCTGCCATTAGAGTGGTATCATCTGTATATCTGTAGTTGTTGATATTTCTCCCGGCAATCTTCCAGCCTTGATTCATTCAGCCCAGCATTTCTTATGATGTACTCTGCATATAAGTTAAATAAGCGTAGTGACAATATACAGCCTTGACATACTCCCTTCCCAATTTTGAACCAGTCCATGGTTCCATATCCATTTCTAATTGCTGCTTCTTGTCCTGCATGGAGATTTCTCAGGAAACAGGTAAGGTGGTCTGGTTTTCTCATCTCTTTAAGAATTTTCCACAGTTTGTTGTGATCCATGCAGTCAAAGTCTTTAATGTAGCAAAGAAGTCAAAGTAGTGTTTTTCTGGAATTCTCTTGCTTTCTCTATGATCCAATGGATGTTGGCAATTTGATCTCCAGTTTCTCCGCCATTTCTAAAAACAGCTTGTACATCTGGAAGTTCTTGGTTCATGTATTGCTGAAGCCCAGCTTGAAGGATTTTGAGCATTGCTTTGCTAGCATGTGAAATGAGAGCAACTGTAGGGGAGTCTGAACATTCTTCAGCATTGCCTTTCTTTGCGATTGGAATGAAAACTGACCTTTTCCAGTCCGGTGGCCACTGCTGAGTTTTCCAAATTTGCTGATATATTGAATGCAACACTTTTGTTAAAACTGCCTCACCATGACATCATCTTTTAGGATTTTAAATAAAGCAGCTGGAATTCTATGACCCCCACTAGCTTTGTTTGTAGTAATGCTTCCCAAGGCCCACTTGACTTCACAGTCCAGGATGTCTGGCTCTAGGTGAGTGACCACATCATTGTGGTTATCCAGGTTACTAGAAGCTTTTGTATAATTCTTCTGTGTATTCTTGTCTCCTCTTCTTAATCTCTTCTGCTTTTCTGCTAGGTCCTTGCTGTTTCTATCTTTTATCATGCCCATTCTTACATGAAATATTTCCTTGGTATCTGCAGTTTTCTTGAAAAGCAAGTCTTTCCCATTCTATTGTTTGCATTGTTCACTTAAGAAGTCTTTCTTATCTTTCCTTTTTATTCTTCGGAGCTATGCATTTAGTCGGATATATCTCTTCCTTTTCCCTTTGCTTTTTGCTTTTCTTCTTTTCTTAGTCATTTGTAAGGCCTCTTCAGAGAACCACTTTATTGTCTTGCATTTCTTTTTCTTTGGGAAAGGCAGTGATACCTGTGCTGAGGAAAACTCAGAAACATCTATGGTAAAGAGCTATTCTTTTGGTAATGAGATTGGTACTTTACCACTCAAGTGGTGTTAGCAAGTAAGTGGAGTCACAGTGAGGCAGTTATGAGCTCAGTTAGAAGAAGCTCTAAAAACAAGTGCTTTCTAATCATACAATAGGGGATTTCCTGAAATAGTAAGGTCATTGTTGGAAGTATTGATCAGAGGTGGCATGACCACTGTTGGCATGCAACTGGCCTGATTTATGCACTGGATGGGAAGCTGGGTTAGGTGACCTACTATATCAAGCTTATTTCTTGATATGGTGATTTGGTGCCTCAGTGGGGTTATAGCACAATTAACAGTGGAGAATGTAATGGTTAATGTCACAACTGACCCACTAGATTATCAAGTACATCTGTGCCTCTACCTGGAGTCAGTTCTTAGTGATGAATGCATTTCTCCTTTCTTCTCTATTTTCAAGCAGTCGTGAATGTAGATTTTTTCTACTGCCATTACCAATTTACTGGGCAAAGCTGAGGCTTAGGATGGAAGTAATGTTAGGAAAACAAACAAGCAAAAAAAAGCAGGGGTGGGTGGAATAACTTCCTTTGTGTTTCTAGGTACAGAAAAAAGTGATCCAGACCAGTCAAAGGCAGAGGGAAGGTGAACTTGGGGACAAAGAACAAATGGAATGTGATGAGGGCATAAATGCAGTGAAGAAAATGCAAAGTGGGAAGAATGAGACTGTAACGGAAGAGAAGGACAAGAAGATATGGGCCTAAGAAAGGAATGAGATAAAATCAGAGGAAGCTAATGGAAAACACAGAGAGGAAATGGAAAGCGAGGGAAGAACAAACACAATTTATTAAGCCGCATTTGGTTATTGGGGTGCCCCTCCAAAATGTCACAGTGCAGGTTATTCCAGATAGGCTTGGCCCCCAGCAAGCTGCCCCAGTTCCGAGTAGAACCAGGTCCCTCTGCTTTCTCAGTGAGAAGGACCGAGAACTTTCTTCAAGTCAAACAAAAATCTTAATACAAGAATGATTTTTGATGAGTAAATATTTCTTAACCTCTGGTTATTCTTCCAGGCCAAGTAGCCTTTCAGCTTCCTCATTAATCACTGGGTTGCACACATGTTCTATTCAACAGAAAGCAAAATGAAAATGAAATGTTTATGATTCTGCTTATAATCATGAGCATTCTTTCTTTCATTTCTTTTAGTTTATCGATTATAGAGCAACCAAGATAACTATGATTCTCTATCCTTTGGAATTCGCATTCGCCCTTTTTTCAGCCACCCGGATGTAGCAGAGGCCCTTTTCCGTGGGTATCGGCTTCAGACAGTAGACTGCACTAGGACGGAGAATCAGGAAGAACAGCTGCAGCCATCAGCAGGAAATAAAAAATAAATCGGATGGGATATTATCTCAGCCCAAGCAGTAATTTTTTTAAAACACTGAGATTTCTCTGATGTCTTTCTTGTCTTCATAATTCATTAATGGCGTTTTGTTCAGCATTTTGTCTTGAGCCCCTTTGTTCTTTTTTAATCCTCATATTTTATATATGTCAGATACTCTGCCATACAGACCTGTGATAAAAATGCATCAAAGTGCTTGTAATGCTGTATTTATATGCACTGAACTGCTGTCATCTATTACTCTGTAAGTGATATCTCTCATATCTCACTTTAAAACAGCCCTCAATTATCTTTTACTTCTGGCTCAATATTTACTACTCTCTGTGTTTTTATTTTGAGAAGACAATCATATTAGATTTTTAAACAAAATCTATGCAAATATTTAGGAATTTTAAGATGCATTTAGAAAAATTACTTTAAAGTTATGTTCTTTAAACACATAACAGACAATTTTCATACGTTCAAATAAGATGAATGAAAGTGCATCTATGTTTTCTGAGTTTGCTGCTTCAAAAATTGAACAACTTTATCCTGCAAGTAAAAGAACTCATTTGTGCAAGTTACAAAATGTCTTGGCTGCCAGTTTGAGACTAAATGTGAACTTTTGGTGGTTGAAATTCATTTACTTCTGGCAAAATGTGACTTCCTGCTTCTAAGAATAAAAGCTTGAAAAGACTTATTAAAGGGAGTCTCCAAAAAGACTTCTTAAACTTCAAACGGTCTTACAAAACAACATTCTGATGAGTTAAGTGCACATGAATTAGAAGCATATGTATTAAATTTCCCTCAAAATACACATGGGTTTAAAAATTAAGGGCGGGGAAAAGACTCTTGACAAAAAAACTATTTTAGGTTTGGCTAAATCCAAACCATTTGAAAAGTAATTCTAAGGAATGGGATAAAAGATAGGTTAAAATTCTTAAACATCTTTGGGCCTTGAGTATGCTTTATTTATTTGTGACTTAAGTTTACTTGAATAGGAAATGCTGCATTAAAAAATTCTCCTAAAAAAAGAAAAAAGAAAACTGCCTGGGAGCAATATCCATATTTTGAAAACTCCAAATGCCTGGGAAAAAAGTTTGAAGATCTGGAAAATCTTAAATCAAGACCAGAACTGCCTGGAGGAAAAATGAGGCTTTATTCAAGGGAGTTATAACTTTTGTCTTGATCGTGGCTTATGTTCCATCAGGAGAAGCTGAAAACCTTCCAGGCCATTGTTTCTTCATCTCTCACGTTGGTGACGTCACGTGTTCTTTCTCTTCCAAATACACACGCACACAAACACACACACACACACAAACACACACAAGACACTGAGAACTGACTGGATAATGCTTGCCAGAAATAAGAATGTAGAGGAAAAAAAGTCAGTCGTAATGTCTTCATTAAATCAGGCATAATGCCACAGTATTCATTTAAATGGAATGACAATAAAACATAAATGGTTTCAAAATGATTGACTTGTCGATGTGAACCTAGAAAAACTGGCCCAGAAAAATGCTTAATGGGCCCTGTTCTTGCATAAGACAAAGACTCACATTTATAGTTTCTGTGCTGTGCTTAGTTGCTCAGCCTTGGCTGACTCTTGGCGACCCAGTGGACTATAGCCCGCCAGGCTCCTCTGTCCATGGAATTCTCTGGGCAAGAAATCTGGGCAAGAATACTGGGGTGGGTCGCTGTGCCCTCCTCCAGGAGACCTTCCCCAACCCAGGGATCAAATCCAGTTCTCCTGCATTTAGGCAGATTCTTTACCATCTGAGACACCTGGGAAGCCCAAGAATACTGGTGTGGGCAGCTTATCCCTTCTCCAGAGGATGTTCCCAACCCAGGAATCAAACCAGGGTCTTCTGCATTGCAGGTGGATACTTTACCAGCTGAGCGACCAGGGGTAGCTGCAAACTACCCTTACAGTTTCTACCTGTATCTTGTTCCTGAAATGTTCCAATACATATCATGGACTTGGTGTCTATGTAAGCCACAGAAATACCAAGTCATTCAAAATACATTACAATATGGCTGTTGTGGGAAGGGCATAAAACTAAAGTCATAAACCTAAAAGTGACGTAGATTTAAGAAAAACATTTTAAAAGAAGCTATAGTTCAGAGTACTTGGGACCATAAAAATGTCATTTTCTAATTTGTGTTTTGTTTGTTTTGGGTGAAGAAATAAGTAAAATTTAAGCAAAGACAAACCAGAAACAAGGCTTAGATAAAGTACAACATTAAAGGTCAATTCAATTCAATAAGTATTTATTATGCACTTGTGTCATTCCCAGCATTATGCCAAGTGTGTGATTTAAAAGACTAAAAATTGTCTTGACGCTCAAGGTACCAAGAATCTACAATGGATTTAAGTATTTCATATACCAGTAGTACTACATGTATGACCTTCAACAATTTATATAGATTCTTTAAGCCTTATTTTTCATGTCTAAATGGAGATACTATTATCTTTCCTATAGATATTTTGGATATTAGTACATTTCTAGATCTTAATATGCAGCCAAAATAATGATTTCTCTGGAAGAACAGAGAAGAGAGAGTGGCTATACTCTGCAGTGGAGGGAGGAGAAAAATAAAATAATTTTTATCTAAGCCTTTGAATTAGCTTGTTTTTACTCTGAAACACACCACCTCAAAACATAGTGGCTTAAAATAATGAACATTTATTGTTTCTTAAAAATCTGTGAAAAAAAAATCTGTCATGTAGCTGTGTGGTTCTTCTGGTCTGGGCTGACGTGACTGGGCATGAATGGCATAGAATTTCCTCACTTTATGTCTGGGACCTTACTTGAGATGCCTAGGGGGCCTGGGGCAACTGGAATAGCTGGAACTTCTCTAAGGTGACCACTCTGTATCCAGCAGGCTAGCCTGGAATCATTCGCGTGGGGAACAGGGTTTCTAGAAGCCAGAGAGGACAAGTTCTACTGCACAAGCCCTCTGTATCACATTTGTTATTGATTCATTGGTCGAGGCAAGTCACATAACCAAGACCAGACTGAAGAAGAGAAATAGAATCCTCTGTTGAGGGAAGAAACTGGCAAAGTCAGGTGGCAAAGGGAGATACTTTACAAACAGTTCTGAATACACTGGGGCTAATTACTGTAACAATGTATCAAAACCTCAAAAAAGAAAGGTTTTTGCACTTTTGTGCACATAAAAATCACTAGAGGTGTTGATGCGCCAGACTGATCTTATTCACGTATTAGCAAAAATGATAATTAGATCTTGAATGATGTTATTTTCATTATGTTTCAGTTCAGCATTGAAGAATGCAAAGATCAACTCTGGATTAAGAACCCTATTCAGGAGGGCAGCTCCCCCATGCTTCCTTTACCTGCTTATACAGGCACATGGAGGTCGTGGCAATAGTTAGCTGTTTGTGTGCCTCAAGGAGCACCAGGTCAAGGAGATCCCCAAACAATTTCGAGGCATTTGTTACACCCTCCCCCATCACACACACAATCTGAGGTAATTAACATAAAGATGCAAAAATTTGTCATTGTCAGACCTAACAACCTACATGTAGCAACTACTAGGCATCCCATGTGTGTGGTCAGAGTGCAGATATGTATCTGGGGCGGGATCAGAGGGATAAGCAATTGCTTATCTGCTGCAGCACAGTGCCAGAGTGGAAGCAATCATGACATGTACAGAAAACGTCTTGTATAGAGGTTTGCTAAAGATAAAAAGTCTTAGGTAAAAACATACTTATTTTTTCTAACTTCTGGGATTTATGATTATGGAATTCCATAATTATGGAGACATATGGATGGGATAAAACTTGAAGCTGCAAAATTGAGACTGTAAATAGGGACAGTTGTAAATACATGGCCCATTATAGAATAACCTTTACATATTAATTAAACAAAAAGATCTTGCCATAATCTTGGGAGAAATAAAAGTTCAGCTACTTGGTCTCTACTGGAAGCTGTGCATTGAAGGCCTCTACTTATTCAAGTATATAAACCTCGGGATCTAATAAATGCTCTCAATCACTAAAAAAACCATTCATGGCTTGTTGTGACTTGGACTGGAATAGATCAATAGCTCTCTAACATGTTCATTATGTTTAATATTTTATGCATGTATAAGATGATTGATCATCTAAATTGTCTGGATGTGATTACTCATCTTAAGTTCTGCTCATGACCTGCTTGTTTGCAAAAGGGCTTTGTTATTAAGAAGCAATAATGAAGTACTCTTAAGTTTATAGGTTTATTTTCAGCCATAAAGATACAGTCCATTCAATTCTCAAGAGTTTTGAGGATGCTGAAGGTAGTAAATATCTCTGCTGGTCTATAATAAATGAATTTCTATGCCTGAGATTTTTCAATATAATAGTTTCAGTAACATTCTTATACTCTTTAAGTGTTCATCTGTGGGTCTCTAAGAGATATAAACTAGAGAAATAAACTAAACCTGAATTAAAACCATTTTATTAACAATTACTTTTATTCCACAAAGAGACAATATATCTCTTTGGCATAAACCTGTAATATTCATATTTAATATGGAAATTTCCTCCACAACAATCTTCCACTTCTAACTCTCGTGTTTCAACCTTCAGACATTCTTTTTTTTTATTTTTTCAGGCATTCTTGACTGTATGATCTGGCCATGAGATTTTGGAAGTCATTTAAACGCCTTGTCCTGAGAGCTTATTGTCTCATCTAAACTGGATTTATTTCATGATGTCCATAACTCTGCTAACTGCTTCATAATTTCCTCAGTCCCCCTGGCTGTTGAATGTGAGGATTTCATTAAACTCTTTCTCATCACTTTGTTCTCCAACAGGTTCCAAGACCTGTGATTTCCATCACTAAAGGATTTGAACATTTACCTTTTTCCTTCAATTTCTGTTGTTGCTAGTCTACTTAAAGTTTTTATTTTATCTCTTTTAGGTAATTGTAGTTTAATACATTCTGTGAGTTGTTTTCTGTTTTTCCGTCTAATATATTTATTTATCGATTCATACATTTATTCAGTAAACATTTGCTACATGCTGGATTGTTCTCAACAAAGCAGATAAAGCTGTGAGCAACTAAAACATAAACCTCTGCCTTCTTAGAGTTCACATTTTACTAGAGGAGACAGAAAATAAGATAAATACAAAAATATATGGATTGCTATGGTATTAAAGATAAGTGTTAAGGGAAACAATAAAATAGTAAGAGGGACATGAGCTATTAGAGGTAGATAAAATTCTAGGTAGGAGGAATGGAGAAAGTATCACCAGGAGATGAATTTTTGAGGAAAAACTGAAGGAAAGAAGGAGATAACTGTAATGTAGTTAGGATAATTATAGCTGCTATAACATAGAAGTCCCCCAAACTTATGGACTTAATTTTTTTAAATGTGCATCTCTCATTCACATAATAGTTCAGTGCAGGGAGGCTCACAAGCAGGGACTCTAGGACATAGATTTCCTAGAGTCAGGTAAAATCTCACAAGTTATGGGCACAGTCTTCCAAGTGACAGCGTTCACTTTAGGTGCCAGCTGCCAGTTCGAGGGTCCTCAGGCCACACTTCTGACCAACTGGCTACAAATTAAGGGGTTCCCACTATCCCTGTCAGGTTCCCTGGAACAACTCAAAGTGCATAGGAAAGTGTTATACTTACAAGTTCAGTTTTAATCCAAAAGGATACAAGTTTAAGCCAGCTAAAGAGAGAGCAGTATATGGTGAGGTTTTGGAGGATCCTAGAGCAATGAACAACAGACTGGTCCTAAATAGGAAAAGGAGTACATCAAGGCTGTATACTGTCACCCAGCTTATTTAACTTATATGCAGATGTCACCCAGCTTATTTAACTTATATGCAGAGTACATCATGAGAAACGCTGGGCTGGAAGAAGCACCAGCTGGAATCAAGATTGCTGAGAGAAATATCAATAACCTCAGATATGCAGATGACACCACCCTTATGGCAGAAAGCGAAGAGGAGCTAAAAAGCCTCTTGACAGTGGAAGAAGAGAGTGAAAAAGTTGGCTCAAAGCTCAACATTCAGAAAACAAAGATGGCACCTGGTCCCATCATTTCATGGGAAATAGATGGGGAAACAGTGGAAACAGTGTCAGACTTTCTTTTTGGGGGCTCCAAAATCACTGCAGATGGTGACTGCAGCCATGAAATTAAAAGACGCTTACTCCTTGGAAGGAAAGTTATGACCAACCTAGACAGCATATTCTAAAGCAGAGACATTACTTTGCCGACTAAGGTCCGTCTAGTCAAGGCTATGGTTTTTCCAGTAGTCATGTGTGGATGTGAGAGTAGGACTTTGAAGAAAGCTGAGCACCAAAGAATTGATGCTTTTGAACTGTGGTGTTGGAGAAGACTCTTGAGAGTCCCTTGGACTGCAAGGAGATCCAACCAGCCCATTCTGAAGGAGATCAGCCCTGGGATTTCTTTGGAAGGAACGATGCTAAAACTGAAACTCCAGAGGCCATGCGGAGTGGACTCACTGGAAAAGACTGGGAGGGATTGGGGCAGGAGGAGAAGGGGACGACAGAGGATGAGATGGTTGGATGCCATCACTGACTCGATGGACGTGAGTTTGAGTGAACTCCGGGAATGGTGATGGACAGGAAGGCCTGGCGTGCTGTGATTCACGAGGTCGCAAAGAGTCGGACACGACTGAGTGACTGAACTGAACTGAACTGAGAGTGATGATGAGTGATAATACAAGGAGCATTGCCAGGCAGGGGTGCTCCCCACTCCAATCTTTGAAGTCCATAGTTTTTAGCAGGGAAACATTGTGTAGGCATGATTGGTTGAACCATTAGCCATGTTACTCAACCTCCAAATTCTCTTTCCTCCTGGGAGTTTAGACCAATATCGCATGGCTCAAAGATCCAACCAATCACATGTTTAGTTTTTTGGCATGTCCAGCCCCTATCTTCAGTCATCTCCTTAGCACAAACCAGGGTTCCATCGTGAATAATAGAGACTCTTCTTGCTCTGGAAACTCCAAGATAAAGCTTTAAGTGTTTTATGTTTTTTATATTTATTCCTCTCACTTCTATCTACTATGTCTACTTTTAATTTAAACATTGAAATGTGTCAATATAAATCTTTCTTATGTGCAACGAGTAGGTAAAATCCATGGTATATTGAACAGAATGCTCAGAAAGATCTGACTTTAAGTGGTGGGGGAGCAATTAGCCCTAAGTAAAACATGATTCTGGTCCCACCTAATAAATCTTGAAGAAAAAAACCTGAAAAGATCAATCTGATTCCAAGTAACTTAACTACATCCTACAACAAAGTGAAAAGCATTTATTTCCCCAGCCCTGTGTGAGCTCTAGGTGCTATTTCTTCAAATTCTTTCACACAGCCCTGTCCCTTGCCTCAGATATTTCCCCAGTATACATGTGCTGATCGATATTCTGCTGAATATCCAAGGGGGACTTTACAGATCTCCATAATTCTTTCGGTGTGCAGACCTCTGCTCTCCAGGACGCAGCTTCTTTTTGGTTTTTCTGAATTCTCAACTTTTGTCTCTGCAACTGAAGATGTGTGTCTGGCTCCATATACGTCCTCATTCTCTGCGCCACATGCTGGAAGTTTTCTCAGAGCAGAGTGTGCTTGGCTAATGACAGGATTCAACTCTTGTTTCCTTTCTTTCCTGGATTATTCTCCTTTGTTACCTGATGTTCAAAAGGTTGAAAATGATTATTTCAGTTTTTATCTCTTTTCTCTTGTTGTTTCAGATGGCACGGTGAATCACTTCCCCATTATTTTATCTTGATTGGAAGTGGAAATTGGCAGTGTGTTTTTACTTTAGTTTTTTTTATTTTGCATCTATATTTTCTAGAGGAAAAGAATGCTTATGTTTAAAAAGAAGAGAGTTCTAACGTTTTCTAGAGTGGCTGAGAGTTGTCTATTCTCCAAAGGAGTTATTTGGAGAAAACTAAGCATTTCATTGAGTTCTGTGTGTGTGTGTGTGTGTGTGTGTGTGTGTGTACACACACACTGTTCTTTTCTTTGTGTACTTTTTTTGTAGATTTTGACAATTGATTAATTAAAAACTTTATATACTATTGCTTTAGTATTTTTTCTTTCAATAATACTTTGAGGTGTCCTTGAATAACACTATTTTACTGAGCAAGAATCAAACAAGCAACCAAAGAAAAGCAATCTTATCTTTGCCTTAAAGCAGCTATCCTTCTGATCAATTTATCAAGAGATAGAAAGAATTTGTGGAAGCAGTTTGGAAGAGATTGATCTACAAGTGTGTTTATGTAAGCATATTGTCATTTTGACAAAGGCCATGGGAAGCTGACTGCCCAGAACCTCTGTGTTTAGAAACACTCAGAGTATTCAGAATAAGACAACATAGCAATTTGGGGTCTCACCAAACTTCAAGATACTTCATTTAATAAAGTTATCACTTCAGCAACTTTGTTAAAAGAAAATTTTGATTTTGCTCTACAGTAAAGCTCTACAGTCCTCCTGACAAGGAGGGAGATGGAACAAGATTTTGTAGACATTCAGGGAAAAGCTAGTAACATACAAAAGATATGAAGAGTGGTAAGACCAGGTAGGCCAGGACGAACTTTACTGGAAAAAATAAAAAACAACCTATAGTCACAGAGACCGGAAGAGCCAAAACAAACAAAAAAATCTCTAAATTGGCGTGCAGCCCAGCCCAGGGAAACAGTTTAAAAACTGAAGTGGAGCTTGATCTCGACTCCCAGTCTTCAGAGTTCCTCAAGACGATTCAAAAAGAAATAGAGGGTGAACGTAGATGACTGGAGGGTATGCTCTTTCCAGTGAGGTGGAAATCCACAATTTAAAATATATTAAACCATGATCCTCACCCAGCACCTCATCCAGGGGCTCATTTCTCACATTTTTGTTTTATACTATTTACTACCACACTGCAGAAGTGTTGAGATCTTTTCCTTCTCAATCTTTGCCTCATTTCCATTCAACTCTCTACAGTTTGCCTTCTCCCAGTGCATACAATTATCACCTCTCCATTCTAATTAGCTTCCAAGCTGCCTATATGTCGTCCCTACTCTTTGGATATTGGCTGCATATATTTTGATCTCTTAATTGGCTTTTGATTCATCCTATTTTACAAACTGTTGCCAAGTGCTTTTTTTTTTTTTTTTGCTTCTATATACTTTTAGGGACACTTTACAGTGTACTTTTTTCTTTAGCATGTCTTTTTTCAATCTAGTCTCCTACTCAGTATAACTTGAATCTGCTCTTGCTGGCAAGATATTAAATCTCGGGGGAAAAAAAAAAACTTTATTGAGTTTTTTTTTTTTTCTTTTCTCATGGTGCACAAAGCGCTGGCAGATCAATTTTTTATTTTTCTCTTGATATTCCTGGACTCTGTCAGTGATGACAATCACTTTCTATTGAAGCTAGGAGACTAGGAAACTTCTCCCCTGCAAATCACATTTGTGATAGTTGGTAATGTCTTGAAAACTGTAGGAGGTAGGCATCTGAAAAGTGTGATTTCTTGACAGATTGTTTATGTACTAATGTGTAAAATTTCCAAAAAATCTGCTCTGCCATTTCTGTTGCCCATGGGGTTGAGAAATCCAACAGCTCTGTATGTTGGTAGATGTCTAATTATGTTGCATTGGTTGGCTGCTCCCATTGACTGTCACTTGGTGAAATAGTCCATCAGAGTTTCTAAAAATGTAAAAATAGCTATTTTTCTTATGATTTTATAATATTTTATTTTATTTATTTATTTTATAATATTTTAAAGTTATATTACTCCTTTCAGTTTATTACGTGCAATAAGGATTTATATTGACACATTTCAATATTCAAATAAAAAGTAAATATAGCAGTTAAAAGTGAGAAATAATATGGAATATAAAACACTTAAAGTATTACCACTACGATAATAGCTGTTGCAATCTTCAGTTTGTTATAGTTTTATTTTTAACTACCCAAAATTTGAATTAAATGATCAAAATGAAATTTTGTTTTAAGGTGTCATTAGAAGAAGTAACAGTTAAGTCACTTGCATGAGGAACATTATAAACTAAAGAAATCTGTGAATCATTTGAAAATTGGAAAGTGTGGATAAACAGTAATCAGGTATTTTTCGTTGTTGTTGTTGTTTGTTTAAGTCATTGGCTCAGCCAAACTGTTTAAATATTCTCTGCCTCAACTGCCTCATCTGCAAAATAGAGATAATGAAAATCTTTAACTCAAAAGATTGTGGTGAGGATTAGATAAGATGACACATATTACAGTGCCTGCCACATGGAAAATAGTAAATGCTAGCTTTAACTATTATTTGACTAAGTAGATTGAATCAAATTATATGTAAGCCTTAAGCAAATACACTGTTTCTAGTACATACATTGTTGGAAGCATTATATTAAACTTTACAGTTTCTTGAGTAACCTTGAGTTCTTAAATATGTGTGTGTTTCTGTGTGGTCATATTGGATGAGAAAAGTGGTTTATATCCTAAGTACTTCACCAAGTCTATCTCATCAGACAGGTGTAATCATATCAACATCATCACCAGAGGAATTGAACACAGGAAGGGAGTCCAGACAAAGCCTTAGGAGGGGTCATGGGTTGGTTCAAGGGGACTTGGTGCTCCCTAGATGTATCTGGTTAAGAATGGAAGAAAAAGAAGCAGACAGGGGACTGCAAAGGTTATATGAAAATAGGACAAATTTAGGGACCCGAATGACAAAGCCAATCCACCATAATGCCACATATGACAAATAATCCGTATTAGTAAGAATTTTTCTCATGAATAGTTTTATAGTTTAGGAAGAAATCACCAACGAAGCTTCTCTATTTTAGGAGCATCAAGAACTTATTTTTTGAATGCTGAAGACTTGCCAGACATAGTAAATATTACATTTATTATTTTATTTAATTCTTCTAATCTCTTCCATGGAAGAGATATTCTCATTTCTGTTTGACAGACCAGGAAACTGAGGCTCTGAGAGTCTAAGGAGCTTTCCAAAGTTACAAAACCGCTGAGGGGCAGAACTAGTGTTTGAAGGCAGACATGCCCGATCTTCATGGGCACGTGATCAGTCGTCTGGGCGCTTCCTACCGTACTCTTTCACAATATTTTGATCTTTTAGCTACTAGTAGTTGACTTTGTGCCTGAGTTGGAAAGTTTCTCACAGTGTGTCAGTTAAGTGGTATGGGATCTCCTGGAGAAGGGAATGGCAACCCAACTCTATTATTTTTGCTGGGAAACCCTGCGGACAGAGGAGCCTGGCAGGCTACAGCCCATGGGGTCGCAGAGAGTAAGATATGACTGGGTGGCTGAGCACACGCACGCGCACACATCTACTTCATGGAACTATGCTATTCCAGGTACTCTAGGGCTATGTTTGCATTTGTGGTTCCAGTAGTTTTTGAATAGACATGTTTAGAAGAATTTTGGGTGAAGCCATGAGTTCTAGGTACCCAAGTTTTCACGTCTTCCCACGGGTCTCTTAGAAGTTTTCTACAGACGTTAGAATGCTAACCTTAAGCCAGCAGAAGGTAGCACTCCCTTCTTCACCTCAGAAAAACAGGATGAAGCAAAGGGAGGAAAGACTGATACATGGAATTTCTGTGTTGTGCTTTACAGTCTTGCTCCTCTCAGATAATAAAAACTTAAACACAAAATGAACTCAGTGGGTCATAGACACCACACGTCTCCCAGTGTGAGCAGTCTCCCTGGAGGAAGTCGTCTTCATCTGTGTTGTTCCTGTGGAATGTTCATGAACATTGCGGGGATGAGGCTCCTAAAAGAGCCACTAATTGGGAACTGCCAAGACCAGAAGACTGACTCTGGAAACCTTAGGTTTTAGGAGATAGAGCAGAGATGGTCCTCTAACAGTGAGCGTCATAGACAGCTGCTGCACCCAAGGAAAGATCAACTGCAGCCAAAGAAAGTGGCCCAGAGGAAGGACCCAAGAGGAGCAATTTCCGGGTGTCTACCAAGAGCTTGCTTCACTTTTAGAATTAGCCAATGGGAAGACAAGACAGAGCATTTGGCTGAGATGGCCGTGTTGAGCCTGAAAATAATTGCCTTTGTAATACAGTATAAATTACCATATGTCTATGTACTTTCAGGAGAGATAAAAGAAAACTTGTTACTTTTTTATTCGTGGCTTCAAGCTGCTGCAGGACAAGGCAACTCACAATCAAATCTTCCTATATAGGTCTCACTGAAGAGAAAGAAGAAATTTTCATCAAGAAAACTGGCATTATTATATCTGTTTTATAAATGGGAAAACAGAGACTCATGAAAGTTAAATATATTTTGTAATATACAACAACTAAATAGTGTAGGGCAAGTTAAGTTATCTTCCCAAAGTCACAAAGCTCAAAGCTGATAGTACTGACACCAAAGCTGTCATAAATGTGTTACCTTTATACACGTCTACTTCCCCATAGGCTGCATTTATACCCTTGAGTATGATCAGCTTTATTTTGCAGCCCTATCCCACTTCCTGAAGTCTTAGGTTCTTTTTGAATTAGAAGAGTAGTTGCCTGGACCTTGAACCTAAATAGGCCACAATAGTTATGTTGATAGCATTTTTAGCATTCTTTTTTTTTTTTTTTTTTTTTTTTTTACACTGTGGCAATTCAAGTACACATGACTGTGCTCGACCCAGAACTTGGAAGTGAATATTGATGCTACCATTGTACCAGGGAGCTGCTTTTGCTTCTTAACTTCCAAATTAATAGCTCCCTGCTTTTCAGGTCTCTTCCTTCAGACCTACTCAGAGCAGTTCCAGATAAGAAAGGCTCAAGTCTGGCACAGCTGAGTGATCTTGGAACTGTACTCCTTCTCTCATCCCAGCAGTCTTATTATTGCACTTTGCATTTTTGTTTAAATTGATTACTTCCCAGGTTTGTCTTCAGACCTGCTGAGTGAACATGTTTCAGACTGCCTCCCCCAAGACTGATTAGCTGCATGTTTCTAAATGGAATCTAATTTTCCTCTTTTCTTCTCATATCTGTAATCTCATTAGATCCATTTGTATTAATTCTTAGTCTCCTGGTGTGTACAACAGCTTCCAAATTTGTAACATCTGCAAATTTTATTAACATGCTGTGTGTTCTGCTTTCACATCATTAATGCTAACCATCAATAATCCAGATGTTAGAGAAGACAGGAGCTTCATGCCGACCCCTGTGGCCCTCACAAGAGACAGCTCTCTGCTCTGAAGGTTGCATTTGTCACACCTTTTATTTATAACTATTCTGCCAAATGGATGTTAATGTGATCACATTTCTCGAAGTCTAATGGTCACTAAAAACAATTTTAAAGTTGTAGCTCTTATTTTAAGGACAAGAATGTCACACGCTAACCTTTTGTGTAGAAACTACAATTAAAATGCTATAGCTGTGAAATTCTTCAAAAAATCCATGCTGAATATTTATGTAGCATTTTCTTATTCCCAACTTTCTAATTACCAGTGAAAGTCATTTTATAAGTATCCGCTGATTTGGATCAAGTGAATCTTTTTTTGCTTGTTTGTTTGGGGAAAGAAAATTAATTTTTACTGAGCGCTTAAAGGTCAACATTCAGAAAACGAAGATCATGGCATCTGGTCCCATCATTTCATGGGAAATAGATGGGGAAACAGTGGAAACAGTGTCAGACTTTCTTTTTGGGGGCTCCAAAATCACTGCAGATGGTGACTGCAGCCATGAAATTAAAAGACCCTTACTTACGCCTTGGAAGAAAAGTTATGACCAACCTAGATAGCATATTCAAAAGCAGAGACATTACTTTGCCGACTAAGGTCTGTCTAGTCAAGGCTATGTTTTTCCCTGTGGTCATGTATGGATGTGAGAGTTGGACTGTGAAGAAAGCTGAGCACCAAAGAATTGATGCTTTTGAACTGTGGTGTTGGAGAAGACTCTTGAGAGTCCCTTGGACTGCAAGGAGATCCAACCAGTCCATTCTGAAGGAGATCTGCCCTGAATGTTCTTTGGAAGGAATGATGCTAAAGCTGAAACTCCAGTACTTTGGCCACCTCATGCGAAGAGTTGACTCATTGGAAAAGATTCTGATGCTTGGAGGGATTGGGGGCAGGAGGAAAAGGGGACGCCATAGGATGACATGGCTGGATGGCATCACTGACTCAATGGACATGAGTTTGAATGAACTCTGGGAGATGGTGATGGTCAGGGAGGCCTGGAGTGCTGAGATTCATGGGGTCACAAAGAGTCAGACACAACTGAGTGACTGAATTGAACTGAACTGTGAAAATATGTGATTCCTAAATTCAGGTGAATGAGAGCTGGGCTTTGATGAAATTGCTAGTTGAATTCACTGAAAGCTACACTTTATTGTTTTCCTACTCATACTTTTATTTAAATTTCTCTTTGCAAAAGATATTTAATGAGTTGAAAATATTTTATTAGAATAATTATCCAACTGTTGGTATGATATTTATGATAACATTATTCATAAGGTGATTTTTCTCACTTTAATAAATCTATTTTTAGAGATCATTTTAGTGACTCCCATTTGAGCAATCTATTTTTCTTTTTAAAACTTCTATGCTACCCTATGTTTTCCCTCTTTTTTCAATTTTATTGTCTTTCTGTTTTATCTCATTTCTAGAATTGCTCATTCTGGAGACTTCAGTTCATTTCACTTCAGTTCAGTCGCTCAGTCGTGTCTGACTTTTTGTGACCCCATGAATTGCAGCACGCCAGCATGCCAGACCTCCCTGTTGGAGAAGGCAGTGGCACCCCACTCCAGTACTCTTTTGTCTGGAAAATCCCATGGATGGAGGAGCCTGGTGGGCTGCAGTCCATGGGGTCACTAAGAGTCCGGCACGACTGAGCCACTTCACTCTCACTTTTCACTTTCATGCATTGGAGAAAGAAATGGCAACCCACTCCAGTGTTCTTGCCTGGAGAATCCCAGGGATGGGGGAGCCTGGTGGGTTGTCATCTATGGGGTCACACAGAGTCAGACACAACTGAAGAGACTTAGCAGCAGCAGCAGCAGCAGCAGCAGACCTCCCTGTCCATCACCAATTCCCGGAGTTCATTCAGACTCACGTCCATCGAGTCGGTGATGCCATCCAGCCATCTCATCCTCTGTCGTCCCCTTCTCTTCCTGCCCCCAATCCCTCCCAGCATCAGAGTCTTTTCCAATGAGTGAACTCTTCCCATGAGGTGGCCAAAGTACTGGAGTTTCAGCTTTAGCATCATTCCTTCCAAAGAACACCCAGGACTGATCTCCTTTAGGATGGACTGGTTGGATCTCCTTGCAGTCCAAGGGACTCTCAAGAGTCTTTTCCAACACCACAGTTCAAAAGCATCAATTCTTCGGCACTCAGCCTTCTTCACAGTCCAACTCTCACATCCACACACGACCACTGGAAAAACCATAGCCTTGGCTAGACGGACCTTAATTCTGTTTAATTCTAGCATCTTAGAAATCCACTGATTACATTCATAAAGTGTGCCGTGTTCTGAAGTTTTATTCATAATTCATCAATTATTTATAGCACATTTAAACAATGTTTGACAAATTTTAAATAGCAGGCAATAGTCAGATCAAACTATTGATGCAAAACTAATGATTATATTTTATATGCAAATGTTTCCTTTCTTCTGTATAACTGTACATATTTTAACTCATTTGCACATGGGACCTTGACGTAGACTACATGTAAGATTGACTAATTCCATTCTAAACAGGAGGAAAATTGGAATAAAAAAAGAATTCTACTTATTTATTCAAAGTCTTGCCTATGAATTATTGAAGAGAAAGCATCCACAGGTATGCTTGCTCATAGGGAAAGGCTATAGCTAAGAATAACTATGATAAAGCCTATTTTAACTGACTTTTCTCTGTCTGAGGACTAACAATAAAAGATATTGAGGTAAAAATAAAGTCTGTATGATTTGGAAATGAAGGCAACATAAACATTACTAAGACTTCTTAATCAAATAAGAACTGACTTTTCTACTCTTGGAAATAGGCAATTCCAGACATGGGCTCAAGTAATTAAATAAGAACCCAACTTCTTTCCAACTTCTGGCTCTGTAATCTTCACTGGGAGGGGTTGGTGCCTAGTCCCAAGACAGCTGCTGTTGTTTCAGGTATCACCTCTATATTCTAGACAGAAGGAGGAAAGAACAAAAGGAAGAGAGGTGTAGAGCTGATGCTCTCCTCTTTCATCAGGAAAGCGACAGGTTTCCCCCAAGCTCTACCCATATATTCCTGTTTACACCACAAGAGAATCTGAGAGGTGAATATTTTTAACATCCTTCTGAACTGACGCTCTGAGAAGCAAAGAACCCATGCAAACTACTTTCTGCATAGAATTTGAACCAGCCTTCTTGATTTTCTAACTGAAAACCTGGAAGATCTTTGTAGCTACTTGCATCAAAGTATATGAGGCTCAATTTGTCTAGGAAAGGAATGCAAAAATCAAGAATTATGCCTCCCTGTTTATTCAGAAAAGCCTCTAAAAATGGACTGAGCTAGTTCCCAAACCCTCACAGGTTCAAGAGGCAGTACTATTCAAGGTGTAGGAGAATGAAGGACTTGGGATAGAAGCCTGACAGCTCTGCCCTTTACTAGTGTCTGAGGTTTTGGCAAGTTAATTAACCTCTGTAATCCTCTATTTCATGACCTCTACAGTGTAATAGGGATAATTCTTACTTTAAGGGTTATTTGGGAATTAAAGAGGAACTGTATGCAAAGAGTTTTAGATGAAGGAACTTCCCTATAAATGACAGTAACTGAAAGCAGTGTTAGAGTGTGTCTTCTGTTCCAGAGGTTGGGGAAGGAGGTTGTCCATGACCCTGCCTCACATCTGTCTCTCTAAAGGAGCAGAGAAGTTCTGAGTGAGAGCTTCGTTACTAATAATGCTTAGCTTAAATCGAAGGCTGGCTGTTGTCCAGAAGTGTTGCGTTCATTATATCCAATTCACAATAAATTTAATCAAAGAAGAAGCATAGGAAACAGACTTCTAAGTCTATTTTATTGCTATTTAGACTTTAAAAAGCTAAGAACATGAAAAATGTTTAAAATGCTCAAGAGCAGTTTAAAATGCTCTTGAAAAGTTAGGCTCTCTTAAGATGAAAATCACCATGGAAGGTGACTGCAGCCATGAAATTAAGACGCTTGCTCCTTGGAAGAAAAGCTATGACCAACCTAGACAGCATATTAAAAAGCAGAGACATCACTTTGCCAACAAAGGTCTGTAAAGTCAAAGCTATGGTTTTTCCAGTAGTCATGTATGGATGTGAGAGTTGGATCATTAAGAAGGCTGAGCACTGAAGAACTGATGCTTTCAAATGGTGGTGGTGAAGATTCTTGAGAGCTCCTTAGACAGTCAATCCTAAAAGAAATCAACCCTGAATATTCATTGGAAAGACGGGCTGAAGCTTTAATACTTTGGCCACCTGATGGAAAACGTCAACACCCTGGAAAAAACCTTGATGCTGGGGAAGATTGAGGGCAAGTGGAGAAGGGAACGACAGAAGATGAGATGGTTGGATGGTATCACTGACTCAGTGGACATGAGTTTGAGCAAACTCATGGAGTTAGTGAAGGTGTGTTGCTGTTCATGGGATCCAGAGTTGGACACGACTTAACAACTGAACAACGGGGTAATTATAATTTAGTAGCCTTGCCTAATCAAAGATATTTGAACTGGGTGAGTTGAGATTTCTAGGTCTCTTGAGTGCCACTACTGGAAGATGAAGAGATTATTAAAAGGAGGCCAGTCTGTGGATGAACGTCCTTCAATACTCAAATTTTTCTTTGTGTATCTTGCATATTCTAGTTTGTTGAATTAATAGCATAGTATTAGCTGAAAATCCAGAAAAGGAGAAAAAATAAGATATTATCAACTGATTAAAAATCCTCTCTTTAATGAAATAAAGTGGACATCAGCTCACAGAGAAACTGATCTCATAAAGATAATGAGAGCTCTTTGGCTTCTGTGAGATACAGCTTCTTTGTGTTTATACTGCTCACTTGTCAGTCATCTTCATGAGTCTGTAAGACACTTAAGTGCAGGGAATGGAATAACATTCTATTTGGATCTCTAGGTTT
The DNA here is from genome assembly GCF_001704415.2 of Capra hircus. Classification (NCBI taxonomy): domain Eukaryota; kingdom Metazoa; phylum Chordata; class Mammalia; order Artiodactyla; family Bovidae; genus Capra; species Capra hircus. The sequence goes on along the minus strand of NC_030821.1, from coordinate 9,571,042 downwards.
AACACAAACTCTCCTTTGTTGTAGGCATTTAACCAATATTTAATTGAATTAATTCATAAGAAAAATGTAATGAGAAATAACAGTGACTAGTATTTAAGTGAAAACAAAGTGGGCATCTTCAAATAAAAGTTCTCATTAAATTTCTGATATAATAATAGCTGAGTTTTATCTAATTAAGAAGCTCACTAAAGTGAGTATGATGAGTGTGTACTGTAGAGCTGCTCACACTTAAGGGCTTCTGTTTCTCTGCCTCATCATTTCTGCCACCTAATCGAAGTCCGTGCAAATCATGTCTTCTTCATGAAGTCTTCTCCTTTAACTCCAACAAATGCTGATTTTTCTGTCTTGCTTTATGTGTGTGTGCTTATCAACTCATAGATGACAGTCAGCCCAGAGCTCTTTTAAACTGGATTTTCTTGTTTCCTAATTGTTTCATAAGTCTTGCATTTTTCATTGGTTCATTCCTACACTCACTCAGTAATGATTTTATGAGTAGCTAGGTAGTTGCTCTAGGTGCCTGGAATATATTGATGAAGAAATCAACCAAGAATATTTCAAGTGCAGAGTCAAGAACATTCATTTGCCTCTTTATACACAATGCCTGAACCCCCAAGTATGTGGCAATCAATTTTGTTGGGCTGAATCTCATTATTAATTGGGAGAGCATATTCCAAACAGCAGGCACAAGGACTCCCAACATGACTATTCCTTCTTACACCAGTGCCCATTTTGAGGCCTATGTGTGCATTCTCAGATGCTCTGTCATGATCCACTCTTTGTGACCCCATGGACTGTAGTCTACCAGGCTCTTCTGTCCATGGGATTCTTCAGGCAAGAATACTGGAGTGGGTTGCCATTTCCTCCTCTGGGGCATCTTCCTGACCCAAGGACTGAACCCACATCTCCTGCTTTGCAGGTGGCTTCTTTTACCATTGAGTCACTTGGGAAGCCCTTTGAGACCTGTATTTGACAGCCTATTTGAGGACTTCCCTGGTGGCTCAGAGGTTTAAGTGTCTGCCTAGAATGCAGGAGACCAGGGTTCGATCCCTGGGTTGGGAAGATCCCCTGGAGAAGGAAATGGCAACCCACTTCAGTACTCTTGCCTGGAGAATCCCATGGAGGGAGGAGCCTGGTAGGCTACAGTCCATGGGGTCGCAAAGAGTCGGACACGACTGAGCAACTTCACTTCACTCACTTTGAGGCCTATACTTGGCACCATATTCTCACAGTTGAAGCCTTGGGACTCATGCTTTATCTGAGAATCACTCACATGCGTGCCTTAAATAATGATGAATGGTTCCAGGTCTTTCAGGGGGTAGGAATTATCCTAATTGGGTTTTTGAGGAAGAAGTCCAAACCTAACAATAGGTATATATTTGATGATGGTAATAGAAAACCTAGAAGTTTGAACTTTTTCTTTCCTCTTATGACCAATATGCATAGATGGTGTTCAAATTTAAATTTTCATGCAACTTCCAGCAAACAGGAAGTCTGGAATCAACATAAGTAAAAACATATGCATCATTATAGAGTTTTAGTAGGTATACCAGATGTATCCCCTCAAAATTGGAGTTTTCATTTTTCTTGTGCCCAGTAATAAAATATATAAACTAGTACTGGGGAGTCTTCCTCTCAAATATGACTCTGACTAATGTTCATTTGTGTTCATCTGGTCTCATGAGGAAGTAAAAATTTAGCAAAAAAAGAGCAACACTTCTAACAGGTTTATCACTGCAACTAAAAGTTAATCAATCTCTTATTTGGTCTTCATATAGTAGAACTAGAATTAAGTCTGTCTGATTAATATTTCTACTATGTGACTGATATTAATAATAGAGAAGTTTATCATTCTCAGATGTACTATTCATTTCTCATGATGCTATATCTTGCCATTTCAAAATCATTAATGACCAAAGCTATCTTAATTTTGGTATGTGTGTTAGTCGCTCAGTTGTGTGCCCAACTCTTTGCTACCCATGGACTGTAGCCTGCCAGGCTTCTTCATCCATCAGATTCTCCAGGCAAGAGTACTGGAGTGAGTTGCCATTTCCTTCTCCAGGGGATCTTCCCAATCTGGGGACTGAACCCAGGTCTCCCACATTGCACTTTGATATATCATCTTTTATAAGATAGGGAGACAGTCTTAGGTTACCTGTTTAGGTACATGGGACAACAATTAAGGCATAAATTATAGCTTAACTGTGATTATTACTCACTCTGAAATGTGTAGCATTTTTCTCTGGTTTTGTTGAGAACATCTTTTGATTACAAGTAAAATGTGATTGCAAGAGTGCTACTCATAAAGTTAATTTGATTTTCAGATAAACTGTGCAGTCTAGCGTTCTCAAGAAAAAAAAAATGACTGAGAGTCTTAGGAATAATGGATATTCCATATGTATAGTACATCATAATAAGATTTTCATACTGATAAGAAATGTTATTACTCTGTTGTTAGTAAAACCATCTGGTTAAATGTCTGTGGATTTTCCTTTTGAAAAAAAGCATGCATGTAACATAGTGATAGTACTGTTAGAAAAAATTATTTGAAACTTAGAAATAGACAAATGCGACAGATTACTGTGTGTCCTTACATTGTTGTTCTTGGATCCGCTTGCGATTGGCTAGGCAATGTCTGACATTTTAAAGGCAAAATTGATGCTTTCAAATTGTGGTGCTGGAGAAGACTCTTGAGAGTCCCCTGGACTTCAAGGAGATAAAATCAGTCAATCCTAAAAGGAAATCAACCCTGAATATTCATTGGAAGGACTGATACTGAAGCTACGCTCCAATGCTTTGGCCACCTGATTTGAAGAGCTGACTGATTGGGAAAGACCCTGATGCTGGGAAAGGTTGAAGGCAGGAGGAGAAGAGGGAAGCATAGGATGAGATGGTTAGATAGCATCACCAACTCAATGGACATGAATTTGAGCAAACTCTGTGAGATAGGGAAGGACAGGAAAACCTGGTGTGCTGCAGTGCATGGGGTTGCAAGGAATCAGACACAATTCAGTGACTGAACAACAAAATTGACTTGTAGATATTTTTTTCAGGAAAGGTGCATATAAGATCTGTCCAGTAAAATAAATGACCTCAAATGCTTCAGGATTTGGCCCTGTTAAACAGTAATCTTTTTTTGTCTAATGTAACAAACCTATCCAAACATTCCTTTGTTAACTTGCCTTTATATGCCAGTTTATCAAAATAAAACAATTTTGGACCAGCTTTAACATCTTATTAGTTCCTTTATTAATTACTAAACTGAATAGTCATTGACATGTGTTCATTTTATATTTACCTTTTTGAAAATTATATTTATACAATTAGCAAAAAAAAAAAGAATAAAAACAGAAACCAGAAAGCTCTCCTATTCTTTCCTATATTCCCCTTTCCCAGTAGTTTCTTTTTACTTTCCAAGGTCCTACTATGTTTCTGATTCAGCTCTTTTTTCATTTCTAGTTTGCATGCAATTTACAAAATAATTCATTGTCCAAAAATCATTTTAAAGATTTTACCTAAAAATATTTTTTTCCATTAATAATAAAGATCAACCAATTAACTTTTTTCCATTGAGAATTGTAGTGTACTTGAGCATGAAAAACCATTGATGTTGATGGTTGCTGCTACTGCTAAGTCGCTTCAGTTGTGTCCGACTTTGTGTGACCCCAAAGACCGCAGCCCACCAGGCTCCCCCGTCCCTGGGATTCTCCAGGCAAGAACAGTGGAGTGGGTTGCCATTTCCTTTTCCAATGCATGAAAGTGAAAAGTGAAAGTGAAGTCGCTCAGTTGTGTCTGACTCTTAGCGACCCCATAGACAGCAGCCTACCAGGCTCCTCCATCCATGGGATTTTCCAGGCAAGAGTACTGGAATGGGTAGCTGTTCTCTTCTCCAGGGGATCTTCCCAACCCAGGGATCGAACCCAGGTCTCCTGCATAGGCCAGTAGTACATCTGTTTCTAGGGAAATGACTGAATTATTATTTATATTTTACTTTGAATTTGTTATTAAGCGTTTTTCAGAGCAGTTTAAAATTAACAGCTATACTGAAGGGATAGTACAGAGATTTCCCATTTGCTTTCTGCCCTTCTCATGCATGGTCACCTCCATTATAAACAACCCACAATGGAGTGGTACTTTTGTGACAATCCATGAAGCTATAGAGACACATCCTAATCACCCAGAGCCCATTGTCTACATCAGAGTTCTTGCGATATTGTTCAATCTATGAGTTTAATATATAAGGACATGAATCCATCATGATGGTGCCATACAGAGTATTTTCACTGCCCTAAAAATCTGCTGTGCTCTATTATACCTCCCCCTTGCCCCAGCGCAGCAACCATCAGCCTTTTATAGCTTCAGTATTTCCTTATCTAGACTGTCATGTAGTTGGAGTTCTACAATACGTAGCCTTTTCAGATTGGCTTCTTTTACTTGTGTGCTGTGTTGCTGAATCTTGTCCAACTCTTTGTGACCCCATTTTCTGCAGCCCATCGGGCTCCTCTGTCCGTGGGATTATACAGGTAAGAAGACTGGAATTGACCATTTCCTCCTCGAGGGGATCTTCCTGACCCAAGGGGGAAACTGTATTTCCTGCGTCTCCTGCACTGGTAGGTGGAATTTTTTTGTTACCACTGAGACATCTGGGAAGCCTGTTCCTTTTCTTAGCAATACATATGGAAAGTTCCTCCATACCTTTTTATGCCTTGATAGCTCATTTCCATTTAGGTCTGAATACTATTCCATCATCTGGATGTACCACAATTTATTTTTTCATTCACTTTCTGAAGGACAACTTGGTTGCTTCCAAGTTTTGGCAATTTAAACAAAGCTGTTGTAACATTCGTGTGCAGGTTTTCTGTGGACATAAATTTTCAAGTCCTTTGGGTAAATAAATAACAAGGAACACAATTGCTGGGTTGACGATCATGGCATCCGGTCCCATCGCTTCATGGGAAATAGATGGGGAAACAGTGTCAGACTTTATTTTGGGGGGCTCCAAAATCACTGCAGATGGTGATTGCCGCCATAAAATTAAAAGATGCTTACTCCTTGGAAGAAAAGTTATGACCAACCTAGATAGCATATTCAAAAGCAGAGACATTACTTTGTTGACTAAGGTCTGTGTAGTAAAGGCTATGGTTTTTCCAGTAGTCATGTATGGATGTGAGGGTTGGATTGTGAAGAAGGCTGAGTGCCGAAGAATTGATGCTTTTGAACTGTGGTGTTGGAGAAGACTCTTAAGAGTCCCTTGGACTGCAAGGAGATCCAATCAGTCCATTCTAAATGAGATCAACCTGGGGATTTCTTTGGAAAGAATGATGCTAAAGCTGAAGCTCCAGTACTTTGGCCACCTCATGCAAAGAGTTGACTCATTGGAGAAGACTCTGATGCTGGGAGGGATTGGGGGCAAGAGGAGAAGGGGACGACCGAGGATGAGATAGCTGGGTGGCATCACTGACTCGATGGATGCGAGCCTGAGTGAACTCCAGGAGTTGGTGATGGACAGGGAGGCCTGGCGTGCTGCGATTCATGGGGTTGCAAAGAGTCGGACATGACTGAGCGACTGAACTGAACTGAACTGATAGTAAGAGTATGCTTAGTTTTATAAGAAACTGTCTTCCAGTGTGGCTGTATCATTTTAAATTGACTAAGCATTCCTTTTGCTCTACATAGTTAGGCTAGCTATAAAAGTAGTTGTATATTGAGTAGTTTCAATGAATCTAGAATATTTACATGAAAAAGAAATCTGTCTGAAGCTTTAGAAGAGCTATAGTTCAGTGTTAGGGACCAAAAAGTGAAAACAACAAAGAAAGAAGCTAAAATGAAGCTGCTGAATTATGCATGAAGCATAGATCTCTGCTAGCTCTTTGTCCGTAACCTTAACAGTTGGAATAATTTAATTATTCATAAGAATCTTTCCTATCTAGGACTCTAGAACCACTCTTATCTCTGGTCTGGAGTATAGACAAGAGGAGCTCTGGATAGTATTCCAGTGATTCAAGAATGAACAGGATTGACTGCTGCTCCTAATATGAACTCGATACCCAGTCCTATGGAATTCAAACCCTTACTTTACCTTTCAGTTCCTTTGTGACTGTCTTATGCCTTAAATCCTCCTATTCTAGGCTCCAGCTCTGTGGCAACAGGTTCTTACTTTATTTTCTAGTTTTTCAATGACTTGGTTCTTCCCTATTCTTCTCTCTCCTTTGTTTGGAATATAATCTGAAGAGTATCCTTGCTTTTAGTGATTGCACCTTGTCTCTAGATTTCAGGCTTCACTTCATTCTTTGATGTCTGACCCTGGCCATCTATATGCCTTCCTGAACTACTACTTCTTGTTTGTAGAAATCCATTGGTTTTTGTATCAGTCTAGTGACTCACTTTCACTTTTCACTTTCATGCATTGGAGAAGGAAATGGCAACCCACCCCAGTCTTCTTGCCTGGAGAATCCCAGGGACAGGGGAGCCTGGTAGACTGCCGTCTATGGGGTCGCATGGAGTCGGACACAACTGAAGCGACTTAGCAGCAGCAGCAGCAGCCCTCTATATTTTTGACCCAGTTGGATTTCCCACTAGGTTTGAGGTATTTTTAATATGATGCCCCTTCTTTGTCTTTTTTTATGGCCTTCTTTTATGAACTCACATCCATGTAGCTGCCTTATCCTAAAAGCTGAATTTGTTTGTACTTTTAGAGTTCTTATTTTTGAAACACAACCTCTTCTCCACCATTTCTCAGTATCAGTTATGACATTTTGCGAAGAGTTAAGAAAAAACAACAATTGATCCATGAATGGATACTAGTAGAAAGATTTATCAGAGTTCCAAAGAATAGCAAGGAAAGATAATTTCCTCAAAAGTCAGTGCAAATAAATAGATGAAAGTAATAGAATAGGAAACACTAGAGATCTCTTCAAGAAAATTAGAGATACAAAGGGAACATTCCATGCAAAGATGGGCATAATAAAAGAAGGTATGGACCTAAAAGAAACAGAAGATATTAAGAGTGGCAAGAATACACAGAAGAACTATACAAAAGAGGTCTTAATGACCCAGATAACTATGGTGGTGTGATCACTCACCTAGAGCCACACATCCTGGAATATGAAGTCAAGTGGGACTTAGGAAGCATCACTACAAACAAGGCTAGTGGAGGTGATGAAATTCCATCTGAGCTATTTCAAATCCTAAAAGATGATGCTGTGAAAGTGCTGCACTCAATATGCCAGCAAATCTGGAAAACTCAGCAGAGGCCACAGGACTGGAAGAGTTCAGTTTTCGTTACCATCCCAAAGGAAGACAATGCCAAAGAATGTTAAACTGCCACATAATTGCACTCATCTCAGTTCAGTTCAGTCACTCAATCATGTCCAATTCTTTGCTACCCCAGGTACTGCAGCACACCAGGCCTCCCTGTCCATCACCAATTACTGGAGTTTATTCAAACTGTTGTTTATTGAGTCGGTGATGCCACCCAACCATCTCATCCTCTGTCAACCCCTTCTCCTCCTGCCTTCAATCTTTCCCAGCATCAGGATCTTTTCCAATGAGTCAGTTCTTGGCATCAGGTGGCCAAAGTATTGGAGTTTCAGCTTCAGCATCAATCCTTCCAATGAATATTCAGGACTGATTTCCTTTAGGATGGACTGGTTGGATCTCCTTGCTAATCTCACATGTTGGCAAAGTAATGTTCTAAATTATACAAGCCAGGCTTCAATAATACATGAACCACAAACTTCCAGATGTTCAAGCTAGATTTAGAAAAAGCAGAGGAACCAGAGATCAAATTGCCAACATCCACTGGATCATCGAAAAAGCAAGAGAGTTCCAGAAAAACATCTACTTCTGCTTCACTGCCTATCCCAAAGCCTTTGACTGTGTGGATCCCAAAAAACTGTAGAAAATTGTTAAAGAGATGGGAATACCAGACCAACCTGACCTGCCTCATGAGAAACCTGTATGCAGGTCAAGAAGCAACAGTTAGAACTAGACATGGAACAACAGAATAGTCCAAATAGGGGAAGGAGTACATGAAGGCTGTATATTGTCACTTTGCTTATTTAACTAATATGCAAGTACATCATGCAAAATGCTGGCTGGATGAAGCACAAGTTTGAACCAAGATTGCTGGGAGAAAGATCAATAACCTCAGATACACAGATGACATCATTCTTATGGCAGAAAGCCAAGAAGAACTAAAGAGCCTCTTGATGCAAGTTAAAGAGGAGAGTGAAAACATTGGCTTAAAACTCAACATACAGAAAACTAAGATCCTGGCATCCAGGCCCATCACTTCATAGCAAATAGATGGGGAAACAATGGAAACAGTGACAGGCTCTATTTTCTTGGGCTCCAAAATCACTGCAGATGGTGATTGCAGCCATGAAATTAAAAGATGCTTGCTCCTTGGAAGAAAAGCTATGAGCAACCTAGACAGCATATTAAAAAGCAGAGACATTATTTACCAACAAAGTTTCGTTTAGTCAAAGCTATGGTTTTTCCAGTAGTCATGTATGGATGTGAGAGTTGAGATATATAGAAAGCTGATCACCGAAGGATTGATGCTTTTGAGCTGTGATGTTGGAGAAGACTCTTAAGAGTCCCTTGGACTGCAAGGAGATCCAACCAGTCCATCCTAAAGGAGATGGGTCCTGAATATTCATTGGAAAGACTGATGCTGAAGCTGAAACTCCAATAATTTGGCCACCTGATGCCAACTGACTCATTGGAAAAGATCCTGATGTTGGGAAAATTTGAAGGCAGGAGGAGAAGGGGACAACAGAGGATGAGAGGGTTGGATGGCATCACTGCATGATGTGCATGAGTCTGAGTAGGTTCCAAGAGTGGGTGATGAACAGAGAAGCCTGGTGCTGAAGTCCATGAGATCACAAAGAGGCAGACAAGACTGAGCAAATGAACTGAACTGAAATGAGAAAGATTTCTCACTCTTAAGTCACAATTTATTGCCCAGAGAATTTCAGTTAGCTTACTGGTAAACTCTTGTGACTTTACATTTGTAATACAGAAAAGCTATATGTTTAATTATGAAACAGTCTTATGTTACTTGTAACATGCTATATCAGAAGTTCATTAGGTATTTTCCAAAGTCCTCTTGAGAATCTAATAGGTAACCCAGAAAGTTAGGGTGGATATTTCACATGGTCCATTGCTTTAATAAACTCATCCATATACATGAAAACATTGCAAATCATGGAAATAAGGATATTTTATTTATTTTATCAAATAAACAACTGGGACTACTCTCACATGCATTGTAGCTAAATAAGACTTTGTGATGGCATTTCTGAAAATTTATTCCTAAATCTTGTCCCTGGGCTCTTTGCCTAATGTATTTTTAGTAGTTATAACAATAAAGGACTAATATCTCTAACATTTAATGAATAATGAACTAATATCTACCATTTAACGAGCCAAGATTTGAACTAGGAAATCGAGACTTTCCAATATGAATTAATCACTTCTTCCAGAAGATGCATTTATTACACTGCACTTGAGAAATTCCAAAACTTAAGACTTTAATAACAACTATAATAACAGCTTATATATTAGGCCTCCTTTTAAGCCCTTTACAAATATGGAATCACGTAACCCTCATAAAAACACTGAGGTTGGTGCTATTATTTTTTTTTAATTTTCTATATGAGAAAACCAAAACAGAGATATTAACCAATGTGCTTAAAATCACACTGCTAGAGGAAGTTTGGCCTTCTTTGTCCCAATTTTTATTAAAATGAAGAATGAGCAGTGTCTCCATTCTGTGCTGTAGAATGTGTGTGTGTGCATATTCAGTCACTCAGTCATCTCCGGCTATTTTATATATAGTAGTGTGCATCAGTTCCAGTCTTTCAATTTATCCCTCCCTCCCTATTTGTTAATTTTAAACTCGTATCTTTATGAGACTGAGAACAGCTATTTAGCTAACTGAATAACTGGAAAATGGTATAACGCATGGCTCAGTTTTTCCGAAAACAGAAGACACAAAACCAGTCACGTCTCTGTCTGCATCCGTCTCAGTGGCGCTGACCTCTGTCCTCTTTCCTCATCTTGTTCACCTTCTATTCCCGTTTCCTGACGGCATCCTCCCCACCCCCACTCTAAAACCATCACTTGTGTCCGGAAAGCCTTATGAATTATCTTCCACTGGACAGAGTTAGTTTTAGGTCCATTAATACTTTGAGTATTGGCTAACATGTTTGTCTGATCTTTCATTTGAATGCATTTCCCTAATATTGAATCCCTAAATTGTTTTAAATTCTCCATTAGGATCATTTGTGGTATTTAAAAATGTATGAAGGTTTGATGCCTCTTGATGTGAACCTGTCAGTCACTGCCAATGACTGCAGTCAGAGGCTCTGGTGATGAGGATATGAACCACTGCTGGACATAAGTAGAGGACTGTAGAGTCTTCAAGGGCATGAGTGATATTAACATGTGTCTAATTTAATGCTTTTATCAGCTAATTCTATTTTCTATCCAGACTGTATTGTTTTCTTTCAGGTTAGTGAATTGATGGGATAAAATGAAGAAGCAAGATAAGAAACAAAATCTTCTAAGCATCACTCTACCAACTTCTGAAATGCACACTAGAAATGAGCTTAAAAAGATGTTTAACACATTAAAAATAAATTACTGAGACAAATTTTCAAAAGACTATTTTTCTTCCAAATAAATCCATAGTATAGTCTGCTTTTAAGAAACATCCAGAACAACTCAATAAGAAGAGAGGTAGCAGTGATTCAGAAGCATTCAGAAGTCTATTCTGAAACTCAAATGATGAGCCATGCTGGGCAGTCAGTTACTTCACTCTTATTTTGATTATAACCACGGAGAACCAGACTGGACCAATTCAACAATCTGTGACATTTGTCAAATTTTCTCTGAAGGGAAAAGAAAAAAAAACAAAAAAAGTCTAGGTCTTTCCACTGCAGTTTGAGACCAAAATCTTTGAAGGCTGTTTATTTCTCCCTAAATAAAGCAATTCTGTCGGTAGCAATTTGATGGTCATGATTGCTGAGGGAAGTTTACTGATGCAAAGTGTTTGGATTATACTAAAGTCTGAGGCCTTTGTTTGGGGATGAATGGTTCAGGTCATGGTCAGTGAAAGACATCAACATGCGTGGATCAAGCAAATAACTGTCACAGTCAAGAACACATGCAGCTAAATTAAATGTATCATATGCTAAAATATATCACTTACTTAGCATTTATATTTCAAGTAGGTATTATTTACATTAATTTGGGTGGCTTCAGTAGTTGCTACTGTTACAACACCTGCGGACATATTTCTGTGAGTAAATATTATTTTGAAACTTAGATATCACATTTCTAATGTGAGTGTAGTGATTCTGTATTACTTTTAAATCAGATGGTGAGTTAGAATAATTAAATCAAGGCGTTAAAATAATGTGCACGAAAAATGTCCTTTTTGTATTATTAATTTTTTCACCCTCAAGAAATAATTTCTGAGATTGTCTTTACCTGATGGAAAAACAAAGTTAGGTTGGCTGGGAGCTCAGAAGAATTCAATGAACTCAGACAAGGGAAGACATCATGATTCCTGATCCTCACTGATACTGGCCAGCAAAGGACACACCCTCCCTATTTCTCTCATTTTGAGGAGAGACACTTCAGTGGGCACAATACAGCTCTCAACCATAGGTTCAGGGTATTATACTCCACAGCAGGGCTCCTTTTCATCCTGTAGGAAAATAGGCCTCCATTATAACCCTCAACTCTCTGTGAGAACACAGTTAAAGGCTGAATTAAGCTATTGCCCACAATTGCAAAAAATTGGATACAACGTCTTTCCGTTCCTTTTGAAGACATAATGACAATACATAGGCTTTCTTGAAGTGGAACAAATGTACTCAGCAGGCTGATGGGAGCATAAATCTGTCTGCGACAACTGTAATAGAGTTACGCAGGCTGCTGCTTGTTAATCAAGAGTTTAAGTCTTAGCTGAATAATCAGATTCTGTTGATTTTTGTTTTTTGAAGATCACTTCAAGCTAGTTTTCTCCCACAGATCTGACAGTGCTCATCTCCTGTTTCTTTTTTACCTTTCCTCGTGTTTGCTCATCTTTAATGTAAATGTACCTTATGGATTGTTGAACTTTCTAGAGACTCCTGCTGTGTTGATTAATTGCTAATGAATGCTAATGAAGGAGTGAGGTGAATCTACACTATGATGTCTTTAAGGGATGATTGATTAGATTTAGCACTAGTTGTCAGGAGAGTACTTACCACGAGAACAAGTCCATAAATATGCGCAGAGTGGTGGGTAGTCTCCCTCTGTGCCTTTGGCCTTTCAAGTTCCTGGGTTCATGGAATCAAAGAGAAGACTAATCCTTTAGCTTTTGTAACTGAAATTAGTTTTCTTGTTAAAAAACAGTAATTTCACTGATAGGTTTTAATGAAAAATTGACAATCAATAGATATTTAATTGTTAAAATATTGACAGATTTTTTAAAGGATAAAAGTAATCCTAGTAAAAAATGGGTTTTATCAAATATGTTTGGAATTCATGTAGCTAAATAATAAATTAACTGACTGCAAGCAAGATGGTGCACTGTTATTGTTCATAATTATTTGTGTCTTGGTTCATCTAGAAAATGTACTGAAGTTCTAAAATCAGACTCTATGATTCTAATGAATTTGATTTTAAAAGTCAATTCCTATTCTTTTTCCATTTATGACACAGTTTTAAACTTCCTTGATCTACTTGGTGGAAAAAAGTACCTCTTTGAGCCCCTCTCTCCTGCTAAAGCAGCCCTGGAACAAACAAAAAATAGTTCAAGAGAGCTGGATAATGTTGGAATTTGGGGAAGGGCAACTGAATTATAATGCACTCCTTTCCCACCAGGTTTGTGAATTAGTTGAGACACAAGATAAAGCATTTCAGAAGAAAATCTATTTTAGAAAATTTAAAAATTGCTTATATATATATGAATATATATATATATATCAGTTATTTACCAGCAAAAATATTTTTATTCATAAACAGCAAAGGATTATAACTTGGATAGACAAGGTATAGCAAATGCCATAGACAAGTCCAATAAACTTATTTATTCATACAGCTAATGTTAGAGAATATGATTTAGGTTTGCAGCAGCAATAGGTGTGATAGTGTAAGGATCAGACACAGTCTCAGGCTCAGGTAGCATTGAGGACTCATGGACTTCTTCAAATGGGGCCTATCTTATATTTCTTACATGAGAGAGAAGTCCAGGAGAAAACCTATTCCCTGTAGGCAGGTATTGCCTGAATAATAAATGGGCAGGAAGGGCTAAGACATGCATATGCAATTCATCTCCCAAACCTACAATCAAATAAGCCAGATTCCTCACCCAAGAGAGACTAAAGGAAAATATCAAAAGAAAGAAGAGAGTGAAATCCCCTTCACATAGAAAGAAATATTTGGAGGATATTTTGGGGAAAAATATTGCTCCCAATTATGAAAAAAGTTGATTTGATCTACCTCAAGTCAACAAAAATCCATTAAAAAATAAAAAAGAACATGCCAAATATTACTATAAAAAGAGAACAGCTTATCATGAAGAGTGGTGATGAGACATCAGTTTTAAGAAGCATCGTATTAAATCAAGCCGGAGTTCAGAAATATATACACTTAAAAATTATTTCTTGAGAAATGTGTCAAGATAAATATTTAAAAAATATTTAAAAGTTATAGATTAGTGTTATCTTCTGGAGGAGGAAATGGCAATCCACTCCAGTACTCCTGCCTGGAGAATCCCCTGGACAGAGGAGCCTGCTGGGTTACAGTCCATGGGGTCGCAGAGTGGGACAGGACTGAGCGACTGACACACACAAGTGCTATCTATATGATAACCGTAGATACAGTATATATATTTCTAGTTGACTGGATACTAACGTTTGGATTCAAACATAGCTCGCTGATGCCTTTCTTCATGTAGTTATTTTAGCCTTGTGTTTTGTTGTCTTATACTATCAAATAGTATATAAAGAATAATATTCCATTGTTATAGGTACTGCAATTTCTGTATCCATTTATCTGTAGATGGACAGATAGGTACCGCTTCCATGCCCTAGATACTGTAAAAAGTGTTGCAATGAATATCTGGGTACATGGGTCTCTTTCAGTTATGGCTTTCTTGACATGCTATGTGCCCAATGCACATGGAATCTAGAAAGATGGTCCTGATGAACCTATTTGCAGGACAATGGTGGAGAGAGACACATACAGAACAGATTTGTGGACACAGTGAGGGAAGGAGAGGGTGGGACGAATTGAAGCAATGACATGGAAACATGTATTACCATACGTAAGATGGATACAAATGAGAATTTGCTGTGTGACACAGGGAACTCAACCTGATGCTCTGTGACAACCTGCAGGGGTGGGAAATGGTGGGAGATGAGAGGGGGTTCAGGAGGGAGGGCACACGTGTATACTCCTGGCTGATTCACATGGATATGTTGCAGAGGCCAACACAGTATTGTAAAGCAATTATCCTACAGTTAAAAAAAAAAGGTACACAAGATATTAACATTTCTTGTTAAAAATTAAACAAAGATCATTCAATGTAGAGCTGCATACTATTTTGATGATTAGATTGAGTCAGTTTTAAAATCAAATGTTTCTAAAAGTTTTACCAAGGAAGTATTTCTAAACTTTTTATCATGAGTTATTACATATTCTGTACTTAGTTGCTTAATCATGTTGCTTCAAAAGATGTAGAATATAAGTTTTGGCTGTTTCATTTGTTTATAAAGATTATAGAGTTGGATAATAAAACTGAGCTATTGCTTGATGTAAGGAAAATGCGTAAAATATTAATAACTTTAAGTTCATTTTTAAATCTATATTTCATACTATTTTATGAGAATATATTATTTTATTTCTGCTATTTTCTTTTTCAAGGTCTTTAATATGGCTTGCTTTATTATTTTATCTGTTTTCTAACATTTTTATTCACAGATCATAGAATAAGTCAATTCCTCCACAGTACTGCAGGGATGTGAAAATGTAATTGCCTTAATGTTAACATTATGTTGTAGGCAAGCATTTGAATGATAACTGAATATTTCTTTATGGATTATTAATTGAGTTATCTTTTCTTAATGTTTTAAAGATAAGATAGGTTGTGCCTTAAGTTAAGGCTTTATATCCTATAAGTTTTCCTATCTTATTGAATTGATCAACTTATGTGTGTGCTTGCGTGTATGTGTTTTATTTTGCCATCTGAGCGTGTGTCTATTTCTTAAGATATACCATGTTACTCTTTTTCTATAGCACTTGCAGAGTAGGACAGAGTTAATCAATAGATAGTTGAATCTTTATCCAGCTCATGTAGTATGGCCTTTTGATTCTGCATAGTTTCAAATAATATGTTCAAAAAGTTTGCATGAACACAATATATTTGCTTTTTAGTCTTCCTTTTCAGACGTATGTCTTGAAAAAGGTTAGATACTATACACCTTCACAAATTTAGGACGGCCATACCTTAAAATAAAAGTAAATAACTAAAACTTCGATTCTCTTTCACTAAGTTAATTACTTTTTCTTGACTAGAGGGAATGCTTTAGTACATCACGCTAGTCTTTTTCTATCATCTTGATGCAGTTTTTCTGCAAATATTCTACTGCAACCCAATACATGTTTTTCTTTGCTTTAAATTCCTTCTTGGACATTGACAAAGACTTTGTCTACTATGATAGAAACCAGTGAAAGTTGTTTGCATCCTTTTACGTCTTAACCTTAAATAGCTTTAATATTTTCTTTTGTCTTGACTTTAGAATTCCATCTGTAATTGCATTGTTCCATCTCTGCAATATTCCTAAATCCATCATGAAACACTAATATGGACAGCACTCTCAAGGGAAAAATAAAACTCTTTCTTGTGAGTTAGGTTCTTGTCATGTGTGAGTATCCAAATTTAATTATTAGTGTAAATTCATGCGTGCCTGCTGAGTCGCTAAGTCATGTCCAACTCTTTGTGACCCCATGGACTGTTGTCTGCAAGACACTTCTGTCCATGGGATTTTACAGGCAAAAAACTTGAAGCAGTTTGCCATTTCCTACTCCAGGGGATCTTCCTGACCCAGGGATCAAACTCACATCTCCTGTATCTCCTGCGTCGGCAGGCAAATTCTTTACCATTGAGCCACCTGGGAAGCCCCGTATCTCTAAAAACTTTGGCGTCACATCTGCCAAAGTATATATTAAATAATTGCACAGGGAAAGAGAATTAACAAGTGTAGGCAACAGTTTCTCTTGGGTGAGAGCTGAAACTCAGAGCTAATGATGTGAAGAAACTCTCAGTGGTAGAAATCATTTAGTTCTAGCAAGAACAGAAAACTGATACTTAATTTTATATTCCAGAACTTGACAAGGTGGAATTTAGAGGCGTGCTTTATGAAAGAATTTATTGTAGTTATAGACAGAGGAGAGAAAGAAGAAAGGAGGCTACTAATTAGCAGTCTCTATCTTTGGCTTTTAAAATTTTTATTATAATGTGTCTCATTGTGGGTCTCTTTGAGTTCATCTCATTTAAAGTGTGTTGAGTTTCTTTGTGTTTTTATTCAGTTATTTTTAATTAAAAAGCATGTCTCTGCCATATACTTTTGTCTTCAAAGGATTTCATTTCAAAAATGGGGAACTCAAGTTTAGCAATTTTCAGTGACTTGACCATAGTTTATAAAACTAGTGTTGTAAGGAGATAAGATATACACATTTGAAAGCTTGTTTTGGAGTTATCTACTGGGCCTTATTTTCAAAATCACTGCAGATGTTGACTGCAGCCATGCAATTAAAAGATGTTTGCTCCTTGGAAGGAAAGCTATGACCAACCTAGACAGCCTATTAAAAAGCAGAGACATTACTTTGACAACAAAGATCTGTCTAGTCAAAGCTATGGTTTTTCCAGTAGTCATGTATGAATGTGAGAGCTGGACTAGAAAGAAAGCTGAGTGCCAAAATGTTGATGCTTTTAAACTGGTGTTGGAGAAGACTCTTGAGAGTCCCTTGGACAGCAAGGAGATCCAACTAGTCCATCCTAAAGGAAATCAGTCCTGACTATTCATTGGAAGGACTGATGCTGAAGCTGAAGGTCCAATACTTTGGTCACCTGATGATGCTGGGAAAGATTGAAGGCAGGAGGAGAAGGAGACGACAGAGATGAGATGGTTGGATGGCATCGGCGACTCAATGGACATGAGTTTGAGCAAGCTCCCAGAGTTGGTGATGGATAAAGAAGCCTGGCATGCTGCAGTCCATGGGGTCACAAAGAGTCGGACATGACTGAGAGACTGAACTGAACTATTCTCAAAGGCTTTATAATTAATGAGAAAAAATGATTATGGTACAACTTAAAAGAAACATGAGCAAAGATTACAGAAAGACTGTGTCTGATAGAAGTTTCTCCTCCTATGGTTGTCGTCACCCAGTGCTGTCTGACTCTGCAATCCCATGGACTACAGCATGCCCGTCCTCCCTGCCCTTCACCATCTCCTAAAGTCTGCCCAAGTTCAAGCCCATTGCATCGGTGATGCCATTCAGCCAACTCATCCGCTGACGCCCTCTTCTTATATCATCTTATCCACTTATACACCATCCCCAAATTAGAATTTGAATAACCACGGAAAAGAATCAGGAGTTCTGCTAATCCTATCTGCTATTTCCCTGTGTTAAGGAATTCAAAAGAAATTTAGCCCATTTGTTCTATTTTCAAAAAACTTTTCCTTAAAATTTTCATATATCTCATCCAAGATATAACCAAATGTGGTTGATCAAGCATCTTCATAAAATTATTCTCTGTGCAAACTGGAATTGGAATGACTCACGAAGGATTACATTTTTGTTAAACTTTTGTAATCAATTTGAAAGAGCAGTTAAATTTTTTTTTTTCTTTCCTCTTTTCAGGTGGTGCTAGTGGTAAAGAACTGACCTGCCAATGCAGATGTAGAGTCATGGGTTCAATTCCTGGGTCGGGAAGATCCCTGGAGGAGGGCATGGCAACCCACTCCAGAATTCTTGCCTAGAGAATCCCATGGACAGAAGGGGCTGGCGGACTATAATCCATAGCATCGCAAAGAGTTGGACATGACTGAAGTGACTTAAACACACACTCACATACATAATTTAACATTTTAACAATTTTAAATTTATAGTTTGTGGTATTAAAAAAAATTCTTATTATTTTGCAACCGTCACCACCAGAATTTTTTCTTCATCCCAGCTTAAATCTGCACTAGTGAAATACAAACTCTCCATGCACCTGGTAACAACTATTCTTTCTCTCTTTATAAATTTGATTATCCTAAGTATCTCTTGGAAGTGAGTTAGTGTAATATCTGCATGGCTTATTTCCCATAGCATGATATTTTCAAGGGTCACCTATGATGGTGGCGTGTGTCAGAATTTCACTCCTTTTTAAGACTGAATAATATTTCACTCCTTATGATGGTGGCATGTGTCAGAATTTCACTCCTTTTTAAGACTGAATAATATTCAGTTGTATGCATATACAGCATATTGTTTATTTGTCCTTTTATTGGTGGATGTTTGGGTTGTTTCCATCTTTTGGTTTCTGCAAATTATGCTGCTATAAATGTGGGTGTACATTTTGACCCCTTTAAAAAAAAAATGATGGCTTCCCTGGTGGCTCAGAGGTTAAAGCATCTGCCTGCAACGTGGGAGACCTGAGTTTGATCCCTGGGTCGGGAAGATCCCCTGGAGAAGGAAATGGCAACTCACTCCAGTATTCTTGCCTGGAGAATCCCATGGGCAGAGGAGCCTGGTGGGCTACAGTCCACGGGGTCGCAAAGAGTCGGACACGACTGAGTGACTTCACTTCACTTTCACTTTAAAAATGACATTTCTCTATGGAGTTCTCCTGTTTCCAGGTAAGTTGTTTCTCACTGTATTTTTTTCTCCCTAGGCAATCGATGCATACATTTTTCCCTTTAGGTCCATCTCTACCCTCTACTCTTGACCTTCTTATCCTGTCTTCCTTGCACCCACCTGCACCAAAAATAAACTCCTCGCAGTATCCACTTGACAAGCATGCAAGGCTATCTCACACACAGGTAGGACTTGCGACTTTGTTAGCAGTGAAACTTGGTTAACAAATTTATTTCTTCATTATCCTGCTTGTCACATTCTAGGGTGTTATTGTCCCAGACATCTCATTAACATCTCATTATTTTGCTCCTCCATATATTGTGTTTGTTTTTAGGTTTCTCTGAAATGCCCTGCTAACAAAACATCACCATGTGAATTGCCAAGAACTTTTACTCTGTACCATTGGAAATACATTTGCGATCTCCTAGGAAAGAATAGTTCAAGAGTTAGG
Source organism: Capra hircus (assembly GCF_001704415.2). Taxonomy (NCBI): domain Eukaryota; kingdom Metazoa; phylum Chordata; class Mammalia; order Artiodactyla; family Bovidae; genus Capra; species Capra hircus. The sequence continues at coordinate 9,551,688 of NC_030821.1, read as the reverse complement.
GGCCTAAAATGCCAAGTGGAACAAATAAACTGTGCTTGAAGAAAAATGACCAATGAGTCCACATTAAATTTATCTTCTTTCTTAGCCTCTTGTTAATGCTTAATTGCTAGCAGACATGTAGGAGGATAAATTTCACAGCTATTGTACTGGCAGAAATGCAATTTGAATGACCAATTAATTATTAGTCTGTCATGATATTTAATTTAGATAAAGAAGCTCTTTAGTAAACTGTTGCTTTTCTGACACACAGTCAGAAATTACTTGTCTAAAAAATACACATTTCTGTTGAACCAAGGTCTAGTATACCTGTGCTCCTTTACTCATCAAAATAATGCAGGGCTAAATAAATATCTGAATTCTTTGTATAGCTTTAATAATAATGTCCGCAGAGGCCAAATAAGAGGATATGAATAGGAAACCCATCTCACACCATCACCTTGATGATCATTTACTACCCTCCCTCATTTTGACTTGTGACAACCTAGAAAAGACAACACTGGATCCTAACCTGGCCTACTCTTCTAGGTGCAACAATAGTGGATTTTAAAAGAAAGAAAATCCACGATTTCTCAACATCTGTATTTTCTGAGAAGTTGCTGCAACACTGTTGAGTTAAAACTGTCTAAGTCCAGCATTAGATCAGAAAGAGCCATCTACCATAGATGATGCTTTTCACATGCCTTTTCCTGGAGCTTTTGAAGAGTAAAGACCAGGTTCATGGCAACACTTGCTCTTCTGCAGCTGGGTGGGCTTTTTGGGAGAAGTGCACTTTAATACTCGAAGCAGCAGTCAAGAAAGATTCCTGCCAGAGCATTACTAAGAGTAGATTGACAGGAGAGCTCCTAAGCAATTTTCACACTCCAATCTGCCACCTTTGTCTCATGTAGATGCATTATAATTGTAGCTTTGAGGGATTTTATCCCTCAAGAGAAACAAATAGTTGCTAAAGACCATGTGATTAAAAAGAAATATACCATGGAGGTGGTAATTTGGTCTAGCCTCTCTGATTTCAGGTAGGTCAATGCCTAATATGGAAGACTGCTTTCTTATATCCTGCTTTTTGGATTATCCTGTCTTCATCTCACTGGTGATTGAGTAGCCTGTAGAAATCACATTTTGAAAATAAGAAAATGAAATTATTTTTATGCCATTTAGGTTGTTTCTATATAGCTTATAAAACTATAGTTTAGACCATTTGATAGAGGAGAAAGCAGGAAATCCTTTTCAATTATCTTTCCTAAAAGAATTGTGAGAATTATTGCAATTCCATTTCAATATCTTTGGTGATATCTATCAATTTAGAAATTACTTCTTTATTATTTTGTAATGTTCTTTATTGTGATAAAATTCACATAACGTTAAACATACTGATTTAACCATATTGAACTGTACATTTCATTGGCACCAAGTACATTATTATTGTACTTTATTCTGTACATTATTGTGTAACTCTCACCATCATTCATCTCTTGAATTTTTCACCTTTCTCAATCAAAACTCTGTCCCCATGAAACATTAACTCCTTAATACAGTCATTGATAATAGTCTAATAATAACTGTATTATTATGCCAAGTTTTATGGCAACCACTTGTACATGTACTTCCTCATTTTTAAGCCATACAAAATTTTAGGGAGCTCCTGAAAATCGAAGGGCTAAAATCTACCCAACTTCATAAACACTAAATGGACAAGCAAGATTTGGATGTAAATGACTTGAGTTGAGCCTTCTTAACCACTATGATTTATTGTTGATTAATTCCATATTGCTTCCCATAAAACAAACAATTTACAACTATTACAATAGATTTTGACTCTTCATTAAAGCGCTTACATGCTCTCATGGCTATTTCAGTCATTTTCTACTAAACATTTCTTTCTTTCCATTGAACCTGTATGCCTTGTACTTAAAAAACAAAAAACAAAAAAACTTTGCTTCCTTATGTCATATTTATCACCTCGTAAACGCTCCAAAGAAACCAAAGATTTCATATTTTAGCATTTTACATACCTAATGGCTTCAGAATATATAGAACTTCTATTTATAGAATGGGAATAGTGATAGGAAAATAAATTCATGAATTTATGAACACTGATTTTGTTTCATTCAAAATCAATTCATATTTTTGGTGAAATCTTTCTGTTTTCTTAATAAACTTGAATTAGTATACTACTTCCACAAGTAAAGCAAAATGAACATTTTTGCAAAGAAGACATGAATGACCAATAGACATGTGAAAAGATGTTCAACATTATAATCATCAGGGAAATACAATCAAAACCAGTGTGATACCACCTTACACCTGTTGGGATGGCTATTATCAAAAAGACAAAATGCAAGTGTTTGTGAAGATGTGAATAAAAGGGAACCATTGTGTGCTGTTGGTGCAAATGTAAACTGGTGCAGTCACCAAGGGAAATAGTACGCAGGTTCCTCAAAAAATCAAAACTAGAACTACCAGCAATTTCACTCCTGCGTATTCAACTGAAGAAAATGAAAATACTAATTTTAAAAGACATATGTGCCCCTATGTCCATTGCAGCATTATTCACAATAGCCAAGATATGGAAGCAACCTGTGTCCGTTCATAGGTGAGTGAATAAAGAAGATGCGGTAGACACACACAATATGGAATATTGCTGCTGCTGCTGCTAAGTCGCTTCAGTCGTGTCTGACCCTCTGTGACCCCATGGACCACAGCCCACCAGGCTCCTCCTTTCATGGGATTTTCCAGGCAGAGTACTGGAGTGGGGTGCCATTGCCTTCTCCGATATGGAATATTAGTCAGTCATAAAAATAATGAGCTCTTTTCTTCTGTGTCAACATAGATGGACCTAGAAAGTATTGCAAAAAGCTAAGTGAAATAAGTCAAACAGAGAAAGACAAATACTGGATGGTCTCACTTATACGTGGAATTGAAAAATCAGGACAAATAAATACAATAAAACAGAAAAGATGTATAGAAACAGAGAAAGAACAGGTGGCTCCCAAAATGGAGGGGTGTGGCAGGATGAACAATAGGTGAGGCAGATTAAGAGGCACAGAATTCCAGGAATAAAATGAAAAGTCACAGGGATGTGAATATAGTCAATAATATGAAAACTTTGCAGCATGACAGATGGTGACTGGTCTTATTGTGGTGATCATTTAATAATGTGTAAAAATATTGAATCATAATGTAGCACATCTAAAATTAATATGATATTGTACGTTAATTATAACCTAACTAAAAATTGTTGAATTAAAAAAAAAAAAGCCTGTATAATATCTTAATTCCTCTATTCAAGGGACTGGGGGAGAGATTCGCCAACTCTTGTTTCAGGATAATGGAAGACCTATTTCATTTCAATATGGACACAGACCTCCAGATATTTATATGCATTATAGGAATATAATCATGCATTGATTTTCTTTTTATATATGCTTGTCCATCATAAATTAAAACACAGGTATGTCTATCACATTAGAAAAATTGTTATGTACCTAATTTGTAATGCCCTTAAACATCCATGTTTATTATTCATTAGTACTAGGGTTGTGATCTAAAATTATTTTTTATTCATCTCTTTAAAAAAATATTTTATTCTATCCTATGTGTATGTATGTGTGTGTGTGTGTGTGTGTATATATATATATATATATATATATATATATATATGTCTGGAACTTCCTGAGAGAATTTTACTTGATTTTAGCAACAAAGAGCAGAAATGAGTTAGAACTCAGCAAAGTGAGAATCTAGATCTCAGAGAACGCTGGAATCATCGCACTCAAAGCTAAAGTCTGTAAATGGCTCTTATGATTGCAACTCTTTCTAAAAAATGGATACTGCTTTTGTCCTTCATGAATTTTCAGAAAGAATGATCAGTGTGTTTGTGATAAAAAGCCTTGAATGCTTCAATAATTGTATCAGCCACACTTCTTAATCAAGTTATAAAATGCATGCTGATTTTAATAAAGGCTTTTCTCCCTTTAAGTATTTATAAAATGAAACTTCTGACCCTCTAGTTACTGCAATTCATGTTAGAGTGAAGACTACATCACCACACTTACCAATTCATCCTTTTCGAAAATAAAAATGTTAAGAAATACTGAAATGAAAAAACCAGTGTAGAAGGGAAATGCAAATAGTGCTATAATATAATATGATATCAAGCTTTTCCTGGTTCTGGGATATTACGTTAGCCACTTGAAGATTTTTCCTTTGGTTTTAGCATTTCACTTTTTAATTTTTATCTATTTATTTTTAAATTTTGTACTGGTGGTTTAGTCGCTAATTCATGTGCGACTCTTGCGACCCCATGGACTATAGCCCACCAGGAGCCTCAGTCCATGGGATTCTCCAAGCAAGAATACTGGAGTAGGTTATCATTTCCTTCTCCAGGGGAACTTCCTGATCCAGAAATCAAAACTGGATGTCCTGCATTGCAGGCAGATTCTTGACCAACTGAGCAGAGAGGGAAGCCCCTATTTTGTATTGGAGGGTAGCCAATTAGCAAACAATGCTGTGATAATTTCAGGTGAACAGTGAAGGGATTCAGCCATACAAATACATGTATCCATTCTCCCCTAAAATACCCTGGCATGCAGGCTGCAACATAACATTAAAAATTTTATTTTTAATAAACTTTATTTAAATATAATTGACATTCAATCAAATGCACCAATTTAAAATATTCAGTTCAACGAGATTTGACAAATGCATACAAATGTGTAACTGCTAGTACAAAGCATGGAAACACCACTCAACTGCTTTTTCTCAGCCCTTTCTGCAGTTAGTCCCTTTTCTCCACCCTGGTCTCTTGAAATCGCTGATCTGTTTTCTGTCATTAAAGATTCAGTTCAGTTCACTCAGACACTCAGTCCTGTCTGAGTCTTTGTGACCCCATGGACTGCAGCACAGCATGCTTCCCTGTCCTTCACTAAATCCCAAGCTTGCTCAAACTCATGTCATTGAGTCGGTGATGTCATCCAACCACCTCATCCTCTGTTTTCCCTTCTCCTCCTGCCTTCACTCTTTCTCAGCATCAGGGTCTTTTCCAATGAGTCAACTCTTTGCATCAGGTGGCCAAAGTATTGGAGTTTCAGCTTCAGGATCAGTCCTCCCAATGAATAGTCAGGACTGATTTCCTTTAGGATTGATTGGTTGGATATTCTTGCAGTCCAGGGGACTCTCAAGAGTCTTCTCCAAAACCACAGTTCAAAAGCATCAGTTCTTCAGCGCTCAACTTTCTTTATAGTCCAACTCGCACATCCATACATGACTACTGGAAAAACCATAGCTTTGACTAGATGGACCTTTGTTGGCAAAGTAATGTCTGCTTTTTAATATGTTATCTAGATTGGTCATAACTTTCCTTCTGAGGAGTAAGTGTCTTTTAATTTCCTGGCTGCAGTCACCATCTGCATTGATTTTGGAGCCCCCAAAAATAAAGTCAGCCACTGTTCGCACTGTTTCTTCATCTATTTCCCATGAAATGACAGGACCAGATGCCACGATCTTAGTTTTCTGAATGTTGAGTTTTAAGCCAACTTTTTCACTCACCTCTTCCACTTTCATCAAGAGGCTCATTAGTTCTTCTTTGCTTTCTGCTGTAAGGGTGGTGTCATCTGCATATCTGAGGTTATTGATATTTCTTCTGGCAGTCTTTATTCCAACTTGTGCTTCATGCAGCCCAGCATTTCTCATGATGTACTCTGCATATAAGTTAAATACGCAGGGTGACAATATACAGCCTTGATGTTCTCCTTTTCCTATTGGGAACCAGTCTGTTGTTCCATGTCCAGTTCTAACTGTTGCTTCCTGACCTGCATGCAGATTTCTCAAAAGGCAGGTTAGGTGGTCTGGTATTCCCATCTCTTTCAGAATTTTCCACAGTTTGTGGTGATCCACACAGTCAAAGGCTTTGGCATAGTCAATAAAGCAGAAATAGATGTTTCTGGAACTCTCTTGCTTTTTCAACGATCCAGCAGATGTTGGCAATTTGATCTCTGGTTCATCTGGCTTTTCTAAATCCAGCTTGAACACTTGGAAGTTCACAGTTCCCATATTGTTGAAGCCTGGCTTGGAGAATTTTGAGCATTACTTCATTAGCGTGTGCTGCTGCTGCTAAGACACTTCAGTCATGTCCGACTCTGTGCAACCCTATAGACGGCAGCCCACCAGCCTCCCCCATCCCTGGGATTCTCCAGGCAAGAACACTGGAGTGGAGATGAGTGCAATTGTGCAGTAGTTTGAGCATTCTTTGGCATTGCCTTTCTTTGGAATTGGAATGAAAATTGACCTCTTCCAGTCCTGTGGCCACTGCTGAGTTTTCCATATTTGCTGGTGTATTGAGTGCAGCACTTTCACAGGATCATCTTTTAGGATTTGAAATAGCTCAACTGGAATTCCATCACCTCCACTAGCTTTGTTTGTAGTGATGCTTCCTAAGGCCCACTTGACTTCACACTCCAGGATGTCTGGCTCTAGGTGAGTGGTCACACCATCGTGGTTATCTGGGTCATTAAGATCTCTTTTGTACAGTTCTGTGTATTCTTGCCACCTCTTTTAATATCTTCTGCTTCTGTTAGGTCCATACCATTTTTGTCCTTTACTGAGCCCATCTTTGCATGAAATGTTCCCTTTGTATCTCTAATTTTCTTGAAGAGATCTCTAGTCTTTCCTGTTCTGTTGTTTTCCTCTATTTCTTTGCTCTGTAAAGTGTTCTGCAAATGCTTGTAATTTTGATGGGCCTGTGGGAGGAGGTGCGCTCATCGTCTTTGTACTCTTCCATCATGGGCATGAAGTCACCTTCGTCATATTTTTTAAATTCAATTTACCAGTGCTGATCCTTCCCTTCTGATTAACCCAATTACTTGTGTGCTTAAGTGGTATCATTTCTTAAACAGACACTAGACCCTGAATCCTTCAAATTTTATTTTTAAATCCTTACTGTCTAATTCTTCATTAATTTCTCAACATTCAGCCTCAGGTGTTTCCTTCCTCTGCCATTGGATTGCCTGATTGTGCAGACAACATATTCTTAAATATTAAAAGGTCAGGGTTTGGTTGTGTTGAGGTTTAGAAAATGAAGCACAAGAGCTTTAGGCCTGTAACATAGGTATCCATTGTGGCTGGCTTCACAGATGAGGGTCTGAATGTGGAAATAGGTGATGCCTATTTCCCTGTCCTTAGGTTTTTCTTAATGCACTACTCTGGGAGCATCACTGTGAAACTATCACTCCCAGTGATTTCTCTGAAGCACAAGGACCCAGGAATAATCAATATAATCAAAACCTTGACCTCTAGCCTATCTCCTTTGTGTGTTCCAGATTGGACACAGGAAAAAAATGTCATGGGCCTAATAACAACCAAATGCTAAGTGTCTCTAAATCAAATGATGAAAAGTTTCTCTAGCTTAACCCTTTTCCATCTAGCTTCTATAGATATAAAACTAAAGTGCCCCTGAATTTTTATTGCATTAATAATGACTTTAAAAAAGTCAGTGCTGACCTGTTTGAATTTAAAGGTTGATTATCTTTTTCTAAGCATGTGTTCAGAAATTCAAGTTTTTATTATTGTTGTATTCAACTGATCTAACTCAAGAGGAAGAATGAGGAAACCAACCTCTATTAAATACCCACCATCTGCAAGGCCTCTGTTATGAGTTTAATGCATGCTGTCTCATTTATATCTTTAAATATCCCTATGTGATAATTAGCAATGTCTTGACTTTCAATAACAGCTACATACATAATTAGTAGCAAAATTGAGGTTTGAACCCATGTTTGTCCAGCTGAAAACCCACACCACTTTCGATTCTGATTTCTGTTGTTAATGACCTTGAATAAAAATTTGAAATTTCTATTTTGCGGAGTCATTTGCCCCACAGAAGTGAGTACTCTCTTCTTTTTATTGGGAAATAATTGCAAATGAAAAAGGGAGATAAAGGGTAAGGAATAGGTTTCTGCATCTTGTTCCTGCTAACTATTTCAGCTATTTTTTATGATGCACATCAACTCATTCCACTTTTCTCCGTCTTGGTTTCTCATCTGTAAAATAAATATATCATCACTTAGCTACTTAAATTGACTATGATAATCTAAATCCATTTAAACTATAAAGTACTACATATGTTCACACTGTTTTAACTTATAATAGGTATATTAGTTTCCTAGGGCTGCCATAACAAAGTATAAAAAACTGGGTGAGTGAAAACAGTGAAAATTTATTGCCCCAATGCTCTGGAAGTTGGAAATCTGAAATCAAGGTATCCCCAGGGATATTTTCTCTGATATCTGTGGTGGAGAATCTTTCCTTGGTGCCTCTGTTCTGGCACTCACTGGCAATCCTTGACATTCTTTAGGCGGCATGTACAGTTGTCCCTTGGAATCCAAGGAGGATTGTTTCCAAGAGTCATGGGCATACCAAAATCCAGCAGAAAATAAATAAACAAATAAAAACTGAGTCTGTGGTTCTGCATCTGCAGATTCAGCCAACCACTGAATGTGGAGCACTGCATGAATTTACTGAAAGAAATCCACATATAAGCAGAACTATCCAGTTTGAAACTGGGTGGTTCAAGGGTCAGCTGTGCCTCATTCACTCATGTGGCTGTCTTCTCCCTGTTTTTCACATTGTCTTCTCCCTGTGTGTGCTTATCTCTGTGGCCACGTAACCCTGTTTTATAAGCATTAGTATTCAACATAATGACCTCACATTAACTTATTTCTGTAAAGATCCTATTTTCAAATATATCATATTCTGCCTTAATGGATGTTAGGACTTCAACATATCTTTTTGGAAGGGTGCAATTTAATCCATAAAGTTTGAACCATTTTGAAAGTAATGGTTAGTAAAGAGAATACAAAAGAAGTAAAAATGCAATAAAGACTAAGCCATATCTACCCATATATATATATATATATATATTTTACTAGAAAAGTCAAGAAAATCCCTGTATGACAAACCTCCTTGGTGATCAGGATTCCTGATGCCAGAATATCTATTATGTTCCTGGAAGCTTTCAGGATCATCAGGCTGAGTGTTCACAAGATAAGGAGTCTGAGGCCTCTAAAGATCCCATAGTTCTTGCAGATGGATCACACAAAGTTACTTTGATTATATGATTTCACCTCTGGACCCAAAATAAAGATCTCCTTGGTAAATTAGACAGAGTATTCAATTGGAACTGGGCCTCCAATAACTTATCCCTATAATTTAAGTTAGTGGTTTTCCAATTATGTTTCACAAACCACTGTTGTCAGAATAACCTGGGAACTTAGAAATGTATATTCTCAAGTCTCACCCCAGATCTTCTGAATCAGAAAATTCTGGATCTAGGGCTGAAAACTCTAAGTTTAATTATCCATGTGCTTCTGATGAATCACAGAATTAAGTGCTTTTTAATCAGTTATGAACAACTGATGAGTCTGTAAATTTTTATAAAATATAAATTTTTCCTTTTCTCTGTCCCAGAGCTTCTGAATTAGAGGGACTGAGATGGGACTTGTGAACTGGTTTAAAAAGCCCCACATGTGATAAACACTTCTAGTTTAGAACTATTATTCAAGGCCTGCAGAACTGTACCAGAAAGTATAAAGTGAATTTGCTCAGTCGTGTCCAACTCTTTGCAATCCCATGGACTGTAGTCTACCAGGCTTCTCTGTCCATTGGATTTTCCAGACAAGAGTACTACAGTGGGTTGCCATTTCCTTCTCCAGGGGATCTTCCTGACCCAGGGATCAAACCCAGGTCTCCTGCATTGCAGGCAGACGCTTTACTCTCTGAGCCACCAGGGAAGCCCAAGTCAAGCCTAACTCAGTAATTTTGAATGGATTAGAATGAAGTCAAAGCAGTTCTTTGAAGTCAAATTACTTGGTGCTGTCCTTGGTGCTAATCTATCTCCACCTGATGCTTTCAGCTCAAAAGTCTCCCTGTTTATGGATTCTGTTAAGTGCTGGGCTATGAGTTAAACTGTTTGCAGACATTTACCACGACACTTCCCTGACCATGAGATTTAACTTCAAGCATTTATCTTGCCCCATCTTACTGAGTTAAGTCTGGATGATACTTATCACAAAAGAGAATCAAAACTAAGTATACTATAATGACAAGACAGTACAGTTAATAAGTTGCTCAGTTACTGTATATAGAACCTTAGTATAAGCAGATGAACAGTGGGACATATAAGAATCATGGTAAGTAACGACAATTAGACACCTGGGCCACAACATAGGGGCTGGGACTAAGGGAGATGTGGCTTCAAAAGTCCAGTGGATAATTTTTATTGTGCACCACCAGTTAAGAATTACTGTCTTAAAAGGTACTGAGTGGCAAATATAGGTCAAGATTTCCCGGAATTTGATATTAGTCTCTTCAATGGCAGAATTCATGTAGGTTCACCTGAGAGTTTTTCAACAGAGAGATGCATACACACTGTTCCTTTTTCTTCTCTTTTCTGGCATTTTCTTTTTTTGATTAGCAATTTGACAGATAGATAGATTTAGTTCATGCTGATGGATTATTAGAGATAAGGAGGACTGAAAGCAGCTGAAAGATCTACAAGTTCAGAAAAGAACAATTATCTCTACACAACCCTCAGCTTCCCTTTGCTTTCAGGCAAGGACTCACCTATCATCTTATTTTTGCAAGCAAAAAGTCAACAATGTTCATAAAATTAAATATTATATCATTGTATAGTAAACCACACAGTTTTGTCACTAATGAATATAACAAACATCAATGCATTGTAAATCTAAGGCTTAAACCTCAAATCCCAAAGCTCTTTTTATTAGTTGCAGAGCATTGGAACTGGGATGTGTCCTTGGATACCATAGGCTTGAACCTTTTAATATTTATCCACTGGAACCTCTGTTAAACTGAGTAAATAGTTGCAGACATAGTAGGAAGCTTAACTTCTCTCAAGATATTTCAGATTATCACCATACAAACTAATAGACCTATTTGCAGTTTTACAAAAAGCTAGAGTTGCAGCTGCATTGAATTTAACAAGGTGTCTCTTTCCAGGAACATCAGCCCCAGTAACTTGCATTAATTGAAAGCAGAAGAGAGGGAGTGCTATTAACAATGTAGCTCTGAATGCCTGAAAAGTCAGGCTGTAAAAGGTACTGGAGCTATCTACAGTGTCCAGATTCTGAAATTCCAATTACTTCTCAGTTTCAGGAATACAAGAATATGATATTACCCCCTGCTTTTGAAAAGCCATCTAAAAATAATCCCCTTACATTCCAAACACAATGAGCTCTAACTATGGTATTGCCTGAAGGCATTTGAAGTTGTGTAGGAATTGAATCTTGTCAGTTGTTATAAATTCTACCAAGCTGTTAGAACAGATGTTTATGCCTTACTATCTTTCAACTCCTCCGCTGTTACCTGAGTTTTAAACTCATGCAAACATACTTTAAACTATTAGCCAAACTAGGCTTTAGGAAAAGCCTAGTATTTGATGCAATACTTTCAAATGAATTCAATATATAATAAACAAATGAGAACTACTTAGGTGCAAAACTGGTATGTTGGCATAATCTTATCAAATTACTTGTTTTGCATGCTTTATCTATATAGACCATGATTTCAGAATGGTTAGATAAGAGAAGCGTAACTTTATCATTCAAGGGGGGTCTTGTAAATCTGTCATATATTATTGGACTACAAACCTGTAATTCAATAGCTAAAGTGACCTAAGTAATATTTTTTCCTATCCCTTTTCCTCCAAAAAAGTAGGAGAAAAAAGAAAAGAACATGGTGAAATACAGTCCTTTCTCCTCTCTCTTATGACCTGAATCTGGTAAGGTGCTCAAAACATTTCTATTTAGTTATTTTTGAAATCCATTTCTTTTAATTCAAACCAGCTGTATTCTCTGAAGAACAGGCTGGAAAAAATATTGTTTGAATAATCCTTTCCCAAGCCTATACATTCTTGGAGTTGGAGCTAGCTAAACCCATGACTGATTTACGTTCCTGTATATTGCAAGAGCTTTATAGTTTCCCGTCAGTCTCCTCCCCAGATCCCAAAGGGTTTCCCAAGCAACAGCACATTCACTAAGAACGCAGCTAATTTAATCGCGTTTTTACTAATAGACATTTGGGGGATAGAAAAGATTTTGTTAGAATCTCAGTTTTAGATAGAATTGGGCCGATAAAACTGAAGGAGAGCTTTTTTCTATTACATGTATTACTTGTTTTTCTGTTACATTTAATTGTTCAAATTGCTTCTCTCAGAGTGAATCTAATCTCATAATTATAAATAATTCATGTTTCTCTAGAGCAGTACTAAATCGAGCCATCATATGAAGGATACAAATACAGAGTAGCACCCAGTAAAACACACGCCTTAATATTACTACTAAATCAAAGCCAGAGTGACATCTCCAGAGGATTCAGGCCTTTGGAAGATACGCAATATGAGTGACTTGATCAAAAGGAGGAAGGCTAGATGGAATTTTTTATTGTATGGATGTCTACATGGGACTATTGTAAATTTCTCCATTTATGTAGGTCATTTATCTACATGACCATCACAATTTTTATTTAAATAGGTAGCATATCCCATATGACTTTTGTAACTGACAGTAATTTTGCATGTAAAAAATTTTATTTAATTATATACTTCATATTCAACTTAGATACTTTTCCAAAGGCAATCTTTATAAAATCAATCCAACAACACATGCTCTTGCCTGAAGAGGCCCTTCCTCAATGTCTAGTGTCTAGTCTGTACTTTTCACTCTGAAATACTGATTAATGTACGGAAAGAACAGCAAAGTCACGGCCATAACTTCTAGATCTTGAAAATGCATACTTAGTGAAGAGCAAATTACTGGCATGTTTTCTGGTTAAATCAAACCCTCGATAGCTAGAGTTGTGAAAAGGATAATAAAGTTTTTATAACAAGCAATAAATACAAATCTCTGTTAGGACTGATGGAAGAAGGTAGTTCATCATCTATATTTGGCTTATTTCTGGTCCCCCATCTCCTCCTTGCAATTACAAGCAGAAGATGCTTTGCTTTGTATTCAAAATTGTGGAGGGCAATTCTGTTAAAGGCTCATTGCTACGTGAGAATTCTTTGGCTGTAGCTTTATTTTGTACAATGGGTTGGAGGGAGATTTTAAAGCTTTTGTGTAGTTTCTAAACCTCCCATTTATATAGCACACCACTGCAAGTAGGTAAGTACAGATGAAAGATGCTTTTCAAGAACTTAACGCTTAAGTCATTCGTTTACTCATCCATCTGTGTCATCCTTCCATATGTCCATATATGCATCTATTCCTGGTATGTGTGAGGCATACTAAGTTTTAGGAAAATTCTACTCAATGGTAATAGGAATTGAATAAAATAGGAATTTTTTTCTGATGACTTCTAAATGTGAGTGCATGCTAACTTCTTTCTCACTACTGGCAGCAGCAGGATGGTCCGTCTGTATGTCTACTCTCCCATTTGTTCCTATCTTGAAAGATATTACTACTGAAAACCTGGGCATCGAGTGCCTCTGAAGGCAAAGCAGGGTATACTAAAGATGGGAGCCATTTCTGCTCTAGAACAGCAAGCCTTATTTAGGTCCAGACAGCCAATGATTTTTCTTACTCAGTGTATTTTGACGCTAAGCCGAGACACTAGAAGATGCTTGCTTAAAACTCCTTCAGAGCTCTATGAAATGCCATGAAAATATAAAATATCAATTTTAAAATGTTGAGATCCTCTTTCTTATAATAAATACATGTAGGTACTACATTTAAGATTTCTAAATTTTAGAACTAAAACTAGAAGGGTGAGGTTACATATTTCTAATATACTGTTAGATTCAACTTCAGAATAGTTTCTTCCTCAATTGGATACCCAGTTTTCTTGCCTCATTATGTCATATTTGATACAGGAAACATGTATGTCTTGGTTAGGAATTACTTGACTTCAAAGAAAAACACACTGAAACAATGTTGAACAATAATAACAAAAAAACTCCGCAGAAGTATGTTGCAAAGATAAAAGAAAATCATATAGAATCTAAGTGGCAGACATTTGACCCAGTATATAGAAAGTAATCAGCGACTAAGCTAGCTGTTCTTTCTGGTCTTTTCTCTTCTGGTGTCCCAGGATCCTTGTTTCCTTCTGGATGTCTGCAACCACTTTCTCTCTTTAGACTAACTTTCTCTTCTTTGTCATATACTTGGAACAGAAATGACAACCCTGTACCTTGACCAGTCCTCTCAACTTTAGCACTTCTGATTAGCTGAAATGTGTCTTTGTGTGCTGCTGCTAAGTCGCTTCAGTCGTGTCTGACTCTGTGCGACCCCATAGACGGCAGCCCACCAGGCTCCCCCATCCCTGGGATTCTCCAGGCAAGAACACTGGAGTGGGTTGCCATTTCCTTCTCCAGTGCATGAAAGTGAAAAGTGAAACCGAAGTCGCTCAGTCATGTCTGACTCTTCAAGACCCCATGGACTGTAGCCCACCAGCCTCCTCCGTCCATAGGATTTTCCAGGCAAGAGTATCAGAGTGGGGTGCCATTGTCTTCTCCTGTGTCTTTGTACACCACTTTCAATTTCCTAGTCAAGAGACTCTGATTGACTTGGTTTAGCCAAGTGATTTGACTCACCTGAATCAGATACTATTCCAGCTATAGTGTTTAGAGTCCTAGGGTAGTGAAATCCACAGACTCATTTTCACAGAAACATTTCAAAGGAAAATAACTGTGGAGTTCCATTTCTTCCTTTGAACTTTCTTTCTATAGAGTAACTTTTATTTTTATGTAGGTGCTTTTCTTGTATGAGTTTATGCAAAATAATATGTTCTAAGTGAAAAAGAAAGATTAAGTTTTAAAATAACAAAAGTCTGCTGAGTTGATGCTAATACAATATTTTGAGCAATGTTTTTTCCCTGCTGAAATGAAGCATTTTGTTATTATCTACCACCTCATTATCCTGGGAACATCTTTAATGATGAATTATAATAACACATTCAATTTAATGTATTTTTTTATCTAGAGATTTTCCCTTTTAACTGTTTTCATTAGCTTTAATTAATTGGCTTTTGTTAATTAATTTTAAACTTTTGATCAAATAATTTTAAGCTCTCACATGATATCATGTTCCCTGAAATCAGTCAAGCAGTCAAGGAGTCTGAAGAAATAATTATTCCATTGCATACAGATTAGGTTCATAAATTATCTGATATCAGTCTTCTTATCCTATTATTGGATTTTGTAATTTTCTCTTAACCTGGTCTTATTTAACTCCAGTTTAGCCTCCACACTTCAGACAGTATTGTTTTAAAATAAAATTTCTGCTTATGATATTCCTTCTCTCTCCTGCCCCCCCTCTAAATCAACCCTCTTTTTATATAATAAAGCTGGAAAAACTTCTTAGCCTGGCACCAAGACCCTTTAAAGACTCTTTCCAAATTAAACCTAATCTTACCTCCTATTGTTTCTATTCCTCAAGTTTGTAATACAACCAGGCTGTTATTTCCCAAACAGTTCATATCCCCCAAACAGCCCTCCTTCAAGCCTAACTAATCTGGTGAACATCCTCCTCACCCACCTCCAGATTCCTTCTCACCACCTCCTTTACCTTCAGAACCTAGGATAGATCTCAATTCTTTGAGCAGCATTTCCTGATTCCCTCAGGTAGAGTTATTCACCACCCAATTAAAGTGACAGTAACTTTGTATCATAATTGGCTATATGCCTGGGACACTGTCCACCCTAGTTGTGATTTGCCTTGAGGCTACTGACCTAGTTGGAAGCATTTCATCTCCAGTGTCTAGCATAGGGTTCACATGTGCTCAGTAAATGTTAACCCAAGTGTGCATATAAACAGATAAATGAATAGAATAAATGAGTGAATGAGTCTATTATAAATCACTTGGTGTGCTTTATCAAGTCACCTGGATTTTTTGGAGGGTTTTAATCTAATGAGTAAAGAGGTTATTATTCTATTCTTACTGCTATTTCTGCAATATGGCCCTTGATTATCCATATTTTTCTAGTATAGTTAATAAGATAAACTTTCAACTTCTTTGTTGATTTCCCAGTTAATCCATTTTGTCTTCTTCACCATAACTGAAAGGAGACTGGGCTTCCCTGATAGATCAGTTGGCAAAGAATCTGCCGGCAATGCAGGAGACCCCATGTCAATTCCTGGGTTGGGAAGATCCCCTGGAGAAGGAAAAGGCTACCCACTCCAGTACTCTGGCCTGGAGAATTCCATGGGGTCACAAAGAGCCAGACACAACTGAGCGACTTTCACTTTCACTGAGTTATTTTAGTCCAAATGCATTCCATAAATTATTATTTCTATCCTGATGCATAAAAATTCAGAAGTAGTCTCATTGTAAAATTTTGCTAGTTAAAAAAATTAGTGGTCCTCAGACTTACTCTAATGTTTAACCCTAGATGGATTTCTTGATTATTTAAATAATAAACAGAAAACTTCACCACATTCTCAAAATTATCCATGAAAATGTATTCCTGTGTCTTCATTTTTAGTGCATTATCACATTGGGACATTGAAAGCTGGTGGCCTTTCCAGTGCCTCAAATCACAATATAGTTCAGTATTAATGCCAATTACACAGCCAGCTGGATAGTTTTGCAGAGTATACAGGTATTCATGATGACCCAATGACCTAATTAGTTCATTCATTTCAGCAGGTGACTATAATTTCACATGGTGATATTTCAAAATATTATCTCGTCATCCACAATATCTGTGATTAGTCAAGAATAAATATGGAACATTTCTAATCTAAAACATATTTCATCAGTTTATAGCTCCTTTTTATTCAGCTTCTAGTTTTCATTGGGACCTGCAAATCTTGACTAATTGGACTTTTCATATATTTAAGGAATTATTCATATCATTTCTTCCTGCTCTGACTAAATTTCTGTGCCAACATTTTAATGAAAAAAATTATGCATCATTCCCATTCTGGAGAACATAAGCAAAGAAGGTTAGTTACAAGAGGTCAATCCTGACATCAGACATTTTACAAATTAGTTGGGAAAATTGAATGCCACCAAATAACCATGATATCCTTGTAAGGGGGATAAAACAATGGTCCACGAACCCATGGAGAAAGAAGTGATTTCCTCTAGTTCTGAGAAACAAACAGTCTTGTTGGTATAAGCAGCAAACAGGAACTATATTTAATAAACACCTACCTACTCTGCGCCCACATGGGAAGAACACTCTACATAAATCAATGTATTCATTCTTCACAATAATTCTGTGAGGGTTATTCAGCCAGGCTAAGCAATACATTCTGGATCGCACAATCTGGAAGACAGAGTAGTGTCTTTTTTATTGAAAACACATTAGATTTACTCTTTACACATTATGATTTTTAAAATTTATTTATTTTTAATTGAAGGATGGCTATAGCTTTGTAGCATAGTCTGAAGTTAGGAAGGTTGATTCCTAAAACTCCATTCTTCTTTCTTAAGATTGCTTTGGCTATTTGGTGTCTTTAGAGTTTTCACCTGAATTGTGAGATTTTTTGAGCTAGTTCTGTGAAAAAATGCCATTGGTAATTTGATAGGGATTGCATTGAATCTGTACATTACATTTGGTAGCATAGTCATTTCACAGTATTGATTCTTCCAGCCCAGGAGCATGGAATATCTCTCTATCTGTTTATGTTGTCTTTGAGTTCTTTCATCAGTGTCTTACAGTTCTTTGTATACAGCTCATTTGTCTCCTTAGATAGATTTATTCCTTGATATTTTATTCCTATGTTGCAATGGTAAATGGGATTGATTCCTTAATTTCTCTTTCTGATATTTCATTGTTAGTATATAGAAATGCAAGTGATTTCTGTGTATTGATTTTGTATTCTGTACTTTACTAAATTTATTGATTAGCTCTAGTCAGTTTTTAATGATATCTTTAGGGTTTTCTAAATGCAGTTTCATGTCATCTGCAAATAGTGAGAATTTTACTTCTTCCTTTCCAATAGGATTCCTTTTATTTCTTTTTCTTCTCTGATTGCTGTAGCTAGCACTTCCAAAACTATGTGAGAGTGGGCACCCTTGTTTTGTTCCTGATTTTGGAGGGGATGCTTTCTATTTTATACCACTAGAATAATGTTTGCCGTAGGGTTTGCCATATATGGGCTTTATTATGTTGAGGTAGTTTCCTTCTAAGCCCATTTTTTGAATAATTTCTTATCATAAGTGGATGTTGAATTTTGTCCAAAGCTTTTTGTGCATCTATTGAGATTATCATATGTTTTTTATCTTTCAATTTGTTAATAAGGTGTATCACAGTGATTGATTTGTGTATACTGAAGAATCCTTGCATCTCTGGGATAAACCTGAGTTGATCATGGTGCAAGATGTTTTTATTTTTTATTTTTTATTTTTTTTTATTTTTTAAATTTTAAAATCTTTAATTCTTACATGTGTTCCCAAACATGAACCCCCTCCCACCTCCCTCCCCACAACATCTCTCTGGGTCATCCCCATGCACCAGCCCCAAGCATGCTGCACCCTACGTCAGACATGGACTGGCGATTCAATTCTTACATGACAGTATACATGTTAGAATTCCCATTCTACCAAATCGTCCCACCCTCTCCCTCTCCCTCTGAGTCCAAAAGTCCGTTATACACATCTGTGTCTTTTTTCCTGTCTTGCATACAGGGTCGTCATTGCCATCTTCCTAAATTCCATATATATGTGTTAGTATACTGTATTGGTGTTTTTCTTTCTGGCTTACTTCACTCTGTATAATTGGCTCCAGTTTCATCCATCTCATCAGAACTGATTCAAATGAATTCTTTTTAATGGCTGAGTAATACTCCATTGTGTATATGTACCACAGCTTTCTTATTCATTCATCTGCTGATGGACATCTAGGTTGTTTCCATGTCCTGGCTATTATAAACAGTGCTGCGATGAACATTGGGGTACATGTGTCTCTTTCAATTCTGGTTTCCTCAGTGTGTATGCCCAGCGGTGGGATTGCTGGGTCATAAGGTAGTTCTATTTGCAATTTTTAAAGGAATCTCCACACTGTTCTCCATAGTGGGTGTACTAGTTTGCATTCCCACCAACAGTGTAGGAGGGTTCCCTTTTCTCCACACCCTCTCCAGCATTTATTGCTTGCAGATTTTTGGATCGCAGCCATTCTGACTGGTGTGAAGTGGTACCTCATTGTGGTTTTGATTTACATTTCTCTAATAATGAGTGATGTTGAGCATCTTTTCATGTGTTTGTTAGCCATCTGTATGTCTTCTTTGGAGAAATGTCTATTTAGTTCTTTGGCCCATTTTTTGATTGGGTCGTTTATTTTTCTGGAATTGAGCTGCATAAGTTGCTTGTATATTTTTGTGTTCTTTGTCAGTTGCTTCATTTGCTATTATTTTCTCCCATTCAGAAGGCTGTCTTTTCACCTTGCTTATATTTTCCTTTGTTGTGCAGAAGCTTTTAATTTTAATTAGATCCCATTTGTTTATTTTTGCTTTTATTTCCAGAATTCTGGGAGGTGGATCATAGAGGATCCTGCTGTGATTTATGTAAGAGAGTGTTTTGCCTATGTTCTCCTCTAGGAGTTTTATAGTTTCTGATCTTGCATTTAGATCTTTAATCCATTTTGAGTTTATTTTTGTGTGGGGTGTTAGAAAGTGATCTAGTTTCATTCTTTTACAAGTGGTTGACCAGTTTTCCCAGCACCACTTGTTAAAGAGATTGTCTTTACTCCATTGTATATTCTTGCCTCCTTTGTCAAAGATAAGTTGTCCATATGTGTGTGGATTTATCTCTGGGCTTTCTATTTTGTTCCATTGATCTATATGTCTGTCTTTGTGCCAGTACCATACTGTCTTGATGACTGTGGCTTTGTCGTAGAGCCTGAAGTCAGGTAAGTTGATTCCTCCAGTTCCATTCTTCTTTCTCAAGATTGCTTTGGCTATTCGAGGTTTTTTGCATTTCCATACAAATCTTGAAATTATTTGTTCTAGTTCTGTGAAAAATATGGCTGGTAGCTTGACAGGGATTGCATTGAATTCGTAAATTGCTTTGGGTAGTATACTCATTTTCACTATATTGATTCTTCCGATCCATGAACATGGTATATTTCTCCATCTATTAGTGTCCTCTTTGATTTCTTTCATCAGTGTTTTATAGTTTTCTATATATAGGTCTTTAGTTTCTTTAGGTAGATATATTCCTAAGTATTTTATTCTTTTCGTTGCAATGGTGAATGGAATTGTTTCCTTAATTTCTTTTTCTACTTTCTCATTATTCGTGTATAGGAATGCAAGGGATTTCTGTGTGTTGATTTTATATCCTACAACTTTACTATATTCATTGATTAGCTCTAGTAATTTTCTGGTGGAGTCTTTAGGGTTTTCCATGTAGAGGATCATGTCATCTGCAAACAGTGAGAGTTTTACTTCTTCTTTTCCTATTTGGATTCCTTTTATTTCTTTTTCTGCTCTGATTGCTGTGGCCAAAACTTCCAGAACTATGTTGAATAGTAGCAGTGAAAGTGGACACCCTTGTCTTGTTCCTGACTTTAGGGGAAATGCTTTCAATTTTTCACCATTGAGGATAATGTTTGCTGTGGGCTTGTCATATACAGCTTTTATTATGTTGAGGTATGTTCCTTCTATTCCTGCTTTCTGGAGAGTTTTTATCATAAATGGATGCTGAATTTTGTCAAAGGCCTTCTCTGCATCTATTGAGATAATCATATGGTTTTTATTTTTCAATTTGTTAATGTGGTGAATTACATTGATTGATTTGTGGACATTGAAGAATCCTTGCATCCCTGGGATAAAGCCCACTTGGTCATGGTGTATGATCTTTTTAATGTGTTGTTGGATTCTGATTGCTAGAATTTTGTTGAGGATTTTTGCATCTATGTTCATCAGTGATATTGGCCTGTAGTTTTCCTTTTTTGTGACATCTTTGTCAGGTTTTGGTATTAGGGTGATGGTGGCCTCATAGAATGAGTTTGGAAGTTTACCTTCCTCTGCAATTTTCTGGAAGAGTTTGAGGAGGATAGGTGTTAGCTCTTCTCGAAATTTTTGGTAGAATTCAGCTGTGAAGCCGTCTGGACCTGGGCTTTTGTTTGCTGGAAGATTTCTGATTACCATTTCAATTTCCGTGCTTGTGATGGGTCTGTTAAGATTTTCTATTTCTTCCTGGTTCAGTTTTGGAAAATTGTACTTTTCTAAGAATTTGTCCATTTCTTCCACGTTGTCTATTTTATTGGCATACAACTGCTGATAGTAGTCTCTTATGATCCTTTGTATTTCTGTGTTGTCTGTTGTGATCTCTCCATTTTCATTTCTAATTTTATTGATTTGATTTTTCTCTCTTTGCTTCTTGATGAGTCTGGCTAATGGTTTGTCCATTTTATTTATCCTTTCAAAGAACCAGCTTTTGGCTTTGTTGATTTTTGCTATGGTCTCTTTTGTTTCTTTTGCATTTATTTCTGCCCTAATTTTTAAGATTTCTTTCCTTCTACTAACTCTGGGGTTCTCCAACTCTTCCTTTTCTAGTTGCTTTAGTTGTAGAGTTAGGTTATTTATTTGACTTTTTTCTTGTTTCTTGAGGTATGCCTGTATTGCTATGAACTTTCCTCTTAGCACTGCTTTTATAGTGTCCCACAGGTTTGGGGTTGTTGTGTTTTCATTTTCATTAGTTTCTATGCATATTTTGATTTCTTTTTTGATTTCTTCTGTGATTTGTTGGTTATTCAGAAGTGTGTTGTTCAACCTCCATATGTTGGAATTTTTAATAGTTTTTCTCCTGTAATTGAGATCTAATCTTAATGCATTATGGTCAGAAAAGATGCTTGGAATGATTTCGATTTTTTTGAATTTATCAAGTTTAGACTTATGGCCCAGGATGTGATCTATCCTGGAGAAGGTTCCATGAGCACTTGAAAAAAAGGTGAAATTCATTGTTTTGGGGTGAAATGTCCTATAGATATCAATTAGGTCTAACTGATCTAATGTATCATTTAAAGTTTGCATTTCTTTGTTAATTTTCTGTTTAGTTGATCTGTCCATAGGTGTGAGTGGGGTATTAAAGTCTCCCACTATTATTGTGTTATTGTTGATTTCCCCTTTCATACTTGTTAGCATTTGTCTTACATATTGCGGTGCTCCTATATTGGGGGCATATATATTTATAATTGTTATATCTTCTTCTTGGATTGATCCTTTGATCATTACGTAGTGGCCTTCTTTGTCTCTTTTCACAGCCTTTGTTTTAAAGTCTATTTTATCGGATATGAGTATTGCCACTCCTGCTTTCTTTTGGTCTCTATTTGCGTGGTATATCTTTTTCCAGCCCTTCACTTTCAGTCTGTATGTGTCCCTTGTTTTGAGGTGGGTCTCTTGTAAGCAGCATATAGAGGGGTCTTGTTTTTGTATCCATTCGGCCAGTCTTTGTCTTTTGGTTGGGGCGTTCAACCCATTTATGTTTAAGGTAATTATTGATAAGTATGATCCCGTTACCATTTACTTTATTGTTTTGGGTTCGGGTTTATACACCCTTTTCGTGTTTCCTGTCTAGAGAATATCCTTTAGAATTTGTTGGAGAGCTGGTTTGGTGGTGCTGAATTCTCTCAGCTTTTGCTTGTCTGTAAAGCTTTTGGTTTCTCCTTCGTATTTGAATGCGATCCTTGCTGGGTACAGTAATCTGGGCTGTAGGTTATTGTCTTCCATCACTTTAAGTATGTCTTGCCATTCCCTCCTGGCCTGAAGAGTTTCTATTGAAAGATCAGCTGTTATCCTAATGGGAATCCCCTTGTGTGTTATTTGTTGTTTTTCCCTTGCTGCTTTTAATATTTGTTCTTTGTGTTTGATCTTTGTTAATTTGATTAATATGTGTCTTGGGGTGTTTCGCCTTGGGTTTATCCTATTTGGAACTCTCTGTGTTTCTTGGACTTGGGTGATTATTTCCTTCCCCATTTTAGGGAAGTTTTCAACTATTATCTCCTCAAGGATTTTTTCATGATCTTTCTTTCTGTCTTCTTCTTCTGGGACCCCTATAATTCGAATGTTGGAGCATTTCATATTGTCCTGGAGGTCTCTGAGATTGTCCTCATTTCTTTTAATTCGTTTTTCTTGTTTCCTCTCTGATTCATTTATTTCTACCATTCTATCTTCTATTTCACTAATCCTATCTTCTGCCTCCGTTATTCTACTAATTGTTGCCTCCAGAGTGTTTCTGATCTCATTTATTGCATTATTCATTATATTTTGACTCTTTTTTATTTCTTCTAGGTCCTTGTTAAACCTTTCTTGCATCTTCTCAATCCTTGTCTCTAGGCTATTTATCTGTGATTTCATTTTGATTTCAAGATTTTGGATCATTTTCACTATCAATATTCGGAATTCCTTCTCCGGTAGATTCCCTACTTCTTCCACTTTTGTTTGGTTTGGTGGGCAACTTGCCTGTTCCTTTACCTGCTGTGTATTCCTCTGTCTCTTCATCTTGGTTATATTGCTGCGTTTGGGGTGGCCTTTTTATATTCTGGGAATTTGTGGAGTTCTCTTTATTATGGAGCTTCCTCACTTTGGGTGGGGTTCTATCAGTGGCTTGTCAAGGTTTCCAGGTTAGGGAGGCTTGTGTTGGAGTTTTGGTGGGTGGAGCTGGGTTTCTTCTCTCTGGAGTGCACTGGAGTGACCCGTAATGGGTTACGAGACATCAAAGGTTTTGGGATAATTTTGAGCTGCCTGTATATTGAAGCTCAGGGGAGTGTTCCTGTGTTGCTGGAGAATTTGAGTGGTATGTCTTGTTTTGGAATTTGTTGGCCCTTGGGTGGAGCTTGGTTTGGGTGTAGGTATGAAGGCATTAGATGGGCTCCTATTGCTTAATGTTCCCTGAATTCAAGAGTTCTCTAATGTTTTCAGGCTTTGGATTTAAGCCTCCTGCTTCTGGTTTTCAGTTTTATTTTTACAGTAGCCTCTAGACTTCTCCATCTATACAGCACCGATGATAAAACATCTAGGTTAAAGATGAAAAGTTTCTCCACATTGAGGGACACTCAGAGAGGTTCACTGAGTTATAAGGAGAAGAGAAGATGGAGGGGGTAGTTAGAGGTAACTGGAATGAGATGCGGTGAGATCAAAAGAGAAGAGAGCAAGCTAGCCAGTAGTCACTTCCTTATGTGCGCTCTATAGTCTGGACCGCTCAGAGGTATTTACAGAGTTATACGGGGAAGAGGAGAGGGAGGAAGTAGACAGAGGTGACCAGGAGGATAAGAGAGAGGAATGAGTAGGAGAGAGACAAATCCTGTCAGTAACCAGTTCCTTAGGTGTTCTCCACCGTCTGGAACACACAGAGATTCACAGAGTTGGATAGAGGAGAGATGTGGGAGAAAAGAGACAGAGGCCACCTGGTGGAGAAAAAGGAGAGTCCAGAGGAGGAGAGAGTGGTCAAGCCAGTAATCTCGCTCTCAGGTAAACTGGGATAGTGAAGTTTGGGTTTTTAAATGTACAAAATTGACCACAAAAACCTAAGAGCAAAGATTAAAAATCTGTTTTTGAAGACAATGATCTGCTTTTCTGGTTGCCTGATGTCCTCTGCCAGCCTACAGAAGTTGTTTTGTGAAGTTTGCTCAGCGTTGAAATGTTCTTTTGAGGGATTTGTGAGGGAGAAAATGGTCTTCCCGTCCTATTCCTCCGCCATCTTTTCTAAGATCTCAAGATGTTTTTAATGTCTTACTGAATTCTGTTTGCTAGAATTTTGTTGAGGATTTTTGTATCTCTGTTTATTAGTGATATTGGCCTATAATTTTCTTTGTGTGTGTGTTGTCTTTGTCTGGTTCTGGTATCAGGGTGACTGTATGCTCATAGAATGAGATTGGAAGTGTTCCTTCCTCTGCAAACTTTTGGGAGAGTTTTAGAAGGATAGGGATCGGTTCTCAAAACGTTTGGTAGAATTAAATTGTGAAGCCATCTGGCCCTGGGCTTTGGTTTTGGTGAGAGTTTTGATTATAGTTTTGATTTCAGTGCTTATAATTTACTTGTTCATAATTTTTATTTCTCCCTGGTTCAGTCTTGGGAGATCAAACTGCTCTAAGAATCTGTCCATTTCTTCCATGTCGTCCATTTTAGCAGCATATAGTTGCTTGTAATCATCTCTTATGATCCTTTGGATTTCTGCATTGTCTATTGTAAACTCTCCTTTTAAATTTCTAATTTTGTTGACTGATTCTCCTCCCTTTATTTCTTGATGAGTCTGGCTATTAGTTTATCAATTTTCTTTATCTTCTCAAATACCCAGCTTTTAGTTTTATTAACCTTTATTATTGTTTCCTTCATTTCTTTTTCATTTGTTTCTGCTCTGATCTGTATGATTTCATTCCTTCTACTAACTTTTGGATTTTTTTTTTCTTCTTTTCCCATTTGTTTTAGGTATAAAGTGAGGTTATTATTCAATTTTTTTTGTTTGTTTCTTGAGATAGGATTGTATTGCTAAAATTTTCCCTCTTAGAACTGCTTTTGCTGTGTGCTATAGGTTTTTAAAACATATATATATTTAATTGATTGATGATTGCTTTACAATGTTGGTTTGATTTCTGTCATACATCAACATAAGTTAACCATAGGTGTACTTACGTCCCTGCCCTCTTGAATCTCCTTTTCACTTGGTACCCATTCCCACCCTCTAGGTTATTACAGAGCCCTGCTTTGAGTTCCCTGAGTCATACAGCTAATTCCCACTGGCCATCTATTTACATGTATTAGTATATATGCATCCATGCTACTCTCTTCATTTATCTCACCTTCTCCCTCTTTTCCCCGACCCTTGTCCATAAGCCTGTTCTCTGTGTCTGCATCTCCATGCTGCTCTGTGAACACATTCAGCAGTACCATCCTTCTGCTTTTTATATATAGGTGTTAATATATGATATTTGTTTTCCTCTTTCTGACTTGCTTCACTAGGTATAGTAGGTTCTAGATTCATCCACTTCATTAGCACTAACTCAGCCTCTTAATGGCTGAGTAGTAATCCATCGTGTATATGTACCACAGCTTCTTTGTCCATTCATTTTTGATGGACATCTAAGTTGCTTCCACGTCCTAGCTATTTTGTCTAGAGCTGCCGTGAACATTGGGGTACTAGTGTCTCTTTCAGTTTGGGTTTCTTCTGTATTCACTTATATGCCTAGAAGTGGTTTGCTGGATCATATGGTGGTTTTATTCTTATTTTTTTGAAGGACTGTCTATACTGTCTTCCATAGTGGCTGTATCGATTTACCTTCCCACCAGCAGTGTAAGAGGGTTCCCTGTTCTCCACATGCTCTCCAGAACTTGTTGTTTGCGGATTTTTTTTTTTTTAATGGCCTTTCTGTCTGGTGTGAGGTGACATCTCATTGTAGTTTTGATTTGCATTTCTCTAATAATGAGTAATTTGAGCGTCTCTTCGTGTGTTTATTGGCTACCTGTATGTCTTCTTTGGAGAAATGTCTGTTTAGGTCTTGCCTCCCCCTTTTTTTTGGAATTCGATTTGTTTTTGGATTTGTTTTTGTTTTTTTGAATTGGATTGTTTGTTTTTCTGGCATTGAGTTGTGTGACCTGCTTATACATTTTGTAAATTAGTGTTTATCAGTTGTTTCATTTTCTATTATTTTTCTCCCATTTTGAGGGTTGTCTTTTTACCTTGTTTATAATTTCCTTTGCTCTGCAAAAGACTTTAAGTTTGATTAGGTTCCACTTATTTATTTTTGTTTTTATTTCCATTACTCTAGGATGTAGATCATAGAGGATCTTGCTGTGGCTTGCATCATACAGTGTTCTTTCCATGTTTTCTTCTAAGAGTTTTATCATTTCTGGTCTTACATTAGGTCTTTAGTCCATTTTGAGTTTATCTTTGTATATAGTGTTAGAAAGCATTCTATTTTTAATTTTTCTTTTTGGACATAGTTGTCCAGTTCTACCAGCACCACTGATTGAAGAAAGTATCTTTGTTCCATTTATATTCTTGCCTCCTTTGTCAAAGATGAAGTGCCTG